>NC_084556.2:46235000-46325000 GCF_033978685.3 Nerophis lumbriciformis
TGGGCTGCCATTTTTTAGAACAGTGTTTTTCAACCACGGTGCCGCGGCACACTAGTGCAGTGTTTTTCAACCTTTTTTGAGCCAAGGCACAATTATTGCGTTGAATATATCCGGAGGCACACCACCAGCAGAAATAATTAAAAAACTAAACTCATTTGACAGTAAAAAGTCGTTGTCGCAATTGTTGGATATGACTTTAAACCATAACCAAGCATGCATCACTATAGCTCTTGTCTCAAAGTAGGTGTACTGTCAACACCTGTCACATCACCCCTGACTTATTTTGAGTTTTTTGCCTGTTTTCCTGTGTATAGTGTTTTAGTTCTTGTCTTGCGCTCCTATTTTGGTGGCTTTTTCTGTTTTTGGTATTTTCCTGTAGCAGTTTCATGTCTTCCTTTGAGCGATATTTCCCGCATCTACTTTGTTTTAGCAATCAAGAATATTCCAGTGGTTTTTATCCTTCTTTGTGGAAACATTGTTGATTGTCATGTCATGTTCGGATGTACATTGTGGACGCCGTCTTTGCTCCACAGTAAGTCTTTGCTGTCGTCCAGCATTCTGTTTTTGTTTACCTTGCAGCCAGTTCAGTTTTAGTTTCGTTCTGCACAGCCTTTCCTAAGCGTCAATACCTTTTCTTAGCTGCACTCACCTTTTGTTTATTTTTGGTTTAAGCATTAGACACCTTTTTACCTGCACACTGCCTCCCACTGTTTCCGACATCTACAAAGCAATTAGCTACCGGCTTCCACCTACTGATATGGAAGAGTATTACACGGTTACTCTGCCGAGCTCTAGACAGCACCGACACTCAACAACAACACATCATTTGCAGACTATAATTACTGGTTTGCAAAAAGTATTTTTAACCCAAATAGGTGAAATGAGATCATCTCCCACGGCACACCAGACTCTATCTCACGGCACACCGCGGCACAGTGGTTGAAAAACACTGCACTAGTGTGCCGTGAGATGCAGTCTGGTGTGCCGTGGGAGATGATTTAATTTCACATATTTGGGTTAAAAAAAAAAATTCAAACCAGTAATTATAATCTGCAAATGATGTGTTGTTGTTGAGTGTCGGTGCTGTCTAGAGCTCGGCAGAGTAACCATGTAATACTCTTCCATATCAGTAGGTGGCAGCAGGTAGCTAATTGCTTTGTAGATGTCAGAAACAGCGGGAGGCAGGGTGCAGGTAAAAAAGTATCTAATGCTTAAACCAAAAATAACAAAAGGTGAGTGCAGCTAAGAAAAGGCATTGAAGCTTAGGGAAGGCTATGCAGAATTAAACTAAAACTGAACTGGCTACAAAGTGAACAAAAACAGAATGCTGGACGACTACGAAGACTTACTGTGGAGCAAAGACTGGTCCACAATGTACATCTGAACATGACATGACAATCAACAATGTCCCCACAAAGAAGGATAAAAACAACTGAAATATTCTTGATTGCTAAAACAAAGTAGATGCGGGAAATATCTCTCAAAGGAAGACATGAAACTGCTTCAGGAAAATACCAAAAAAAGAGAAAAAGCCACCAAAATAGGAGCGCAAGACAAGAAGTAAAACACAACACACGGGAAAACAGCAAAAAACTCAAAATAAGTCAGGGTGTGATGTGACAGGTCGTGACAGTCCACCTACTTTGAGACAAGAGCTATAGTGATGCATGGTTAGTTTTGGTTTAAAGTCATATCCAACAATTGCGACAACAACTTTTTACTGTCAACTGAGTTTCGTTTTTCTAATGATTTCTGCTGGTGGTGTGCCTCCGGATTTTTTCAACGCAAAAAATATGCCTTGGCTCAAAAAAGGTTGAAAAACACTGTTTTAGATGATGCCAGTGTCGTTATGCACCATGCAAAAGGTGCGTAGAAACAGTATTAAGGTTCTCAGTTAGACAACCGTTCCTACCAAGGGTCCAAACAATCAAAAACCAACACAGAAAGTTAATACAAGTACAAAACACACAACCTGCCCACTGAACTATGTGGACAATGTCCTTTTTACGCGTGTTACACTGGATGTTTACATTGTTATTACATTAAGTTGTTCTTTTAAATATTTGCTTGAAACAGTAGATGTTCCTAAACAATTATTTGCACTTTAAATTACTTGTTTGTCATAATAGATTTGACTAGAACATTTTAACATGTTTTTGTTCAATTATAGTAAGTGTGTTTATTCTAAAGATTCCTGCTACTTCATTTTACAAATTATGCCATTTTTACCCAGCTCTTTTTTTGGTGGGGGACATATCGCAATAATATCGTACATTGAGATTTGATACCGTTACATCCCTAATATTTATATGTCAATCAATCAATCAAAGTGTTTTTATATAGCCCTTAATCACAAGTGTCTCAAAGGGCTGCAGAAGCCACAACGACATCCTCGGCTCAGGCTGTATATATAACATGATGTATTGCAAAAGTTATTTGAATGTGCTGTTGAAATGTAATCAATCTAGCCTCAATAGCATTGGCTAATATGCTAACACACAACGGCATTCTTTTTGTAAGGTTTCAGTTTCAAAAATTTCTCAGTAAATTCACCAAAATGTCACCATGGAGTTATTGAGTCTGTTTAGCTGATTGGAGCGCTGGCTTCCAAAGAGAGTGTGTCCATGATGATCACTTATGTTTTGTTTGATCGGCCGTTTTACTGTCGTGTTGCAGACTTAGTTTGGAAACAATTGGGTATGTAAATAAACATTTGAAAAATCTCTCTGCGTAAATAACTAATTTCACATCATATATATCTGCGGCTTATATATGGAAAAATATTTTAAGATTTAGTGGGTGCGGTTTGTATACCAGTGCGCTTTATAGTCCGGAAAATACGGCAGGTTTTTTTCTTAAAATGGTGCGGTTCTATAACACAAAACACTTCAACATGAAATGCAGCAACACAGAACGTTGTGACATCATGACACCAAGACCACACCACGATCAATTATTGATCAACAGTACTTTGCCATTCAAACAGGATTTTGTCAGCGGGAAGTGGCCACTGAGCTAAGAGTGCCATTAAAAGAAGCCACTTGTTTTTTGTTCAGCTACTTGTTAGAGAACAGCAAGAATAAAAAATATTGTGAGCAAACGTTGCTGGGAAAAAGAGCCTCCTCGCCATGAAAGGAGCATCCTTACCTTTGCTGAACCCTACCAGACTACGGAGGAGCCTGCTACAATGAGAGCGCTGGGATACTAGAAGTAACACGTAATCATTAGTCAGCGATAAGCTTTTATCTGCTCGCCGTCAGCACAGAGACGAAGACTTTCTTCCGAAGTGAGAACTCCCAGATTCTTCTTTTCATCCTCCCACGGCTCATGTAGAATGACGTTGATATCACTGATACACTCAAACCATTCACTGCTGATGCACACAAATCAACTTCAACTAAGAATTCTTGTTAGAACATGACTCACGCCAAGTAACCAAGGTCACAAACCACTCACAGAATGTGTAGGGAAACAGCGGGATTTACATAAAGTTTTGAAGTTGCGCTCAATTTGCAGGAATTGGAGCCTCAAACACTGCAAAATCTTGCAGGGTCTTTTTGGAGAAAATCAATCAATCAATCAACGTTTACTTATATAGCCCTTAATCTCAAGTGTCTCAAAGGGCTGCACAAGCCACGACATCCTCGGCTCAGATCCCACATCAGGGCAAGACAAAAACTCAACACAATGTAATACAATGAGAAACCTTGGAGGGGACCGCAGATGTGGGGGACCCCCACCCCTCCCCTGGGCGACCAGTGCAATGGACGTCAAGTGGATCTAGTTAATAGTGTGAGAGTCCAGTCCATAGTGGGGCCAGCAGGGGATTATCTTGAGTGGAGACAAGTCAGCAGCGCAGAGACGTCCCCGACTGATGCACCGATGAGTGATCCACCCCGGGTCCTGACTCATCTGAATCAGAATCAGAATCAGAAGAGTTTTTATTGCCATTGTTTGAGAACAGGTTCACAAACTTGGAATTTTTCTTGGTGCAATCGTGCAACATAAAACACATATAACACAGAATAGGTAATAAAATGAGCTGTAACTGAGCTATCAGATCGTGTTATTGTTCATGTGTCTGATGGCTGAGGGGAAACAACTGTTCAGGTGGCGGGAGGTGTGGGTCTGGATGGACCGTAGTCTCCTGCCTGAGGGGAGAGGGGGGAATAGTTTGTGTCCAGGGTGAGAAGAGTCATCTGTGATCCGACCCACACGCCTCCTGGTCCTGGAGGAGAACAGGTCCTGGAGGGATGGGAGCCTGCAGCCAATCACCTTCTCAGCACCCATTACCATGCGCTGCAGTCGATGTGGCGTTGGGGAACCACGCGGGGATGGCGGAGGTGAGGATGGACTCAATGATGGCTGAGTAGAACTGCACCAGCATCTCGGTCAGCACCTTAAGTTTCCTCAGCTGCCGCAGGAAGTACATCCTCTGCTGGTCCTTCTTGATGAGGGAGCTGATGGTCAGCTCCCACTTGAGGTCCTGGGTGATGGTGGTGCCCAAGAAACGGATGAAGTCCACAATGGAGACGGGGGTGGGAGAGTCAATCAGGGTGAGGGCGGCTGGTGGGGCTTTGACTTTCCTGAAGTCCATGATCATCTCCACTGTTTTCTGGGCGTTCAGCTCCAGGTTGTTGAGGCTGCACCAGGACGCCAGCCGGTCCACCTCTCTCCTGTAGGCGGACTCGTCGCCATCCGAGATGAGCCCGATGAGAGTAGTGTCATCCGCAAACTTGAGCAGCTTTACGGACTGGTGACTGGAGGTGCAGCAGTTTGTATACAGGGAGAAGAGCCAGGGGGAAAGTACACAGCCCTGAGGAGTACCAGTGTTCGTAGTTCAAAAACAAAGCGCACAAGAGCACCGAGGCAGCTGTGATCGGCGCCATGATGATCAAAGAATATCACTCAAGTTAATATCACTCAAGTGATGTTCACCTGATAACCTCTTCACACAGGAGAAGGGGGCAGAGCAGAAAAGAGACGGCAGATCAACTGGTCTAAAAGGGGGGGTCCATTTAAAGGCTTAAATAAGGACTTAAATGTGTAAATAAAATATGTTCTGTAAAAGTAAGAATGTATTTCAACTTTATCTGGAAATCAACCTAATTAAACAGTATTTATAACTTTTTGCTGGTAGTGTGCTCAGAGGAGGATGTAACACCAGACGCTGTAACACGAATCACTGAAACACGAAACGCCATAAAATGAAAGTCTGTACATGGATTGACGTAACAAAAACACTGTAACATAAAATGTTGCAATATAAAACACTGTAACATAAAAGGCAGTAACAGAACGCCGAAACACGAAACGCTGTATCATGGAATGAAACGCGAAAGGAATGTGACGTATGAAGTGAATTATATTTATATAGCGCTTTTCTCTAATGACTAAAAGCGCTTTACATAGTGAAACCCATCATCTCAGTTACATTTAAACCAGTGTGGGTGGCACTGTGAGAAAGGTGGGTAGTGTCTTGCCCAAGGACACAACGGCAGTGAGTAGGATGGCGGAAGCGGTGATCGAACCTGAAACCCTCAAGTTGCCAACCGAGCCGTTTCGTTTTCCGCAAATGTCGTAAAACAAATGCCGTAAAACAGAACTGCATAACACAGAACACATAACAAATAATGCAGTTGAACGGAACGCTTGAACACAGAACGTCGTACGATGAAACGCCGTAACTTGGATAGTTATAACATAAAACGCGGTAACAGAACGCTGTAATATTAAATGTAATAGCACAGAACGCTGTAATATTGAATGCCATAAAACGAAACGTCGTAACATGAAACATGAAAGGCCATAACACGAAAAGACGTAACACAAAACGCGATAAGACCAAACACCGTACTGTAACACTGTAACCGAAATGTAACACACACAAATATCGCGAATGTACAGTATTTCAAATTTGTCAAATTAAAAGTAATGAAAGCTTTTGTACGTATTGTGTCCTTACATATATTATTCTCATTCATTCAAGTTCCAAACTTTTATATTATTCGTTTTTCGTTGTTGCCACGGTTTTTTATCATACTGACAAACATTGTAACAAACTAGTCTCTCTATACTGAGGTAGCATCTCTAACTGTTACCGGGGAGTACTGGAGCCCGAATAGAAAATGCTCGAAAGCCCACAGATTTTTTGGGGCTCTGGGAATCACTAATAAGCCAGAGTACTTAGAATGCAGATTTCTTGCCGGGAAATATGGTACAATACAATCGGCAAGATAGGATGGAGCTAGACCGTGTAGTATTTTATACGCAAGTAGTAAAACCTTAAAGTCACATCTTAAGTGCACAGGAAGCCAGTGCAGGTGAGTCAGTATAGGCGTAATATGATCAAATATGACTCCCTTGTGGAACAATAAAGTTTGTCTAAGTCAGAACTTTCTTGTTCTTGTCAAAAGTCTAGCAACTTAACTTGGATATTTAAATGTTTACGCTCCAATTACAATGTGAAAATGTAAATGAAGGGGTATACATGCATTACTATGTATTACAATTACATCAGTGGTTAATTTGGTCTGAAAATTATAATGACAATAATATTGTTTATCAGCAATAAGTTATAGTCAATATATTGTCAAGCAAAATCTTTTATTGGCACAGGCCTATCAAAGAATTTACTTGTTACTTGTTTCGTATGACTGCAATTTTGTGATTAATTTGTTTTAACAGATTTATCACAAGTTATTTGCTTGCATAAATAAAAATGTACGGAAGAAAACACCCCAATATTTGGATACAAATGCAATTTTGTAGTCAAAATATCATAAAGTAACGTGTGTTTTTTTATGTTGTACTGAACTGCAAGTCATTGATTTGCTAAAAACCTGGTCACAGTAAGTATAGTGAGAATTAAATGCACATTTTGAAAGTTTTTGCAATCATATAGCAAATAAGTGAAGTGAAGGGAATTATATTTATATAGCGCTTTTCTCAAGTGACTCAAAGCGCTTTACATTGTGAAACCCAATATCTAAGTTACATTTTTAAACCAGTGTGGGTGGCACTGGGAGCACGTGGGTAAAGTGCAGAAGCGGGGATCGAACCTGGAACCCTCAAGTTGCTGGCACGGACGCTCTACCAACCGAGTTATACCACCCCAAGGTGGTATAGCACAAGGTAGAGTTACTAATAGATCATGTCGTAAACACACTAATAAACAATTGAACATAGTGCACCATTTACTTCTACATTTACTCTTCTTTAGTTTAGTTGTTAAAACAAGCAAGCTTAATTAGAATTTCAGATGACAGTGCTAATCTTCTTTTTTGGTACAATGCGACCCCAGCTCGTTGTGATTACTTACTCAGGTTCAATTGTGTCCAGTCAGCAAAATACATTCACATTCAGACAGTATTTGTAACTTGATGCTCTTGTTCGTGTAGTACAGTTTGTTTAGTCCTTGTTGTAATTGTGCCTCTCCAAGGTATTATACGGCAGAGCACCTGTGGTGATATGAATGACATCATCTTGCAACACCTGACGTTTGCAACCTTTACACAGATGCCTAGAGGGCGCCAACTTTCCAATGTACAGGTAAAAGCCAGTAAATTAGAATATTTTGAAAAACTTGATTTATTTCAGTAATTGCATTCAAAAGGTGTAACTTGTACATTATATGTATTCATTGCACACAGACTGATGCATTCAAATGTTTATTTCATTTAATTTTGATGATTTGAAGTGGCAACAAATGAAAATCCAAAATTCCGTGTGTCACAAAATTAGAATATTACTTAAGGCTAATACAAAAAAGGGATTTTTAGAAATGTTGGCCAACTGAAAAGTATAAAAATGAAAAATATGAGCATGTACAATACTCAATACTTGGTTGGAGCTCCTTTTGCCTCAATTACTGCGTTAATGCGGCGTGGCATGGAGTCGATGAGTTTCTGGCACTGCTCAGGTGTTATGAGAGCCCAGGTTGCTCTGATAGTGGCCTTCAACTCTTCTGCGTTTTTGGGTCTGGCATTCTGCATCTTCCTTTTCACAATACCCCACAGATTTTCTATGGGGCTAAGGTCAGGGGAGTTGGCGGGCCAATTTAGAACAGAAATACCATGGTCCGTAAACCAGGCACGGGTAGATTTTGCGCTGTGTGCAGGCGCCAAGTCCTGTTGGAACTTGAAATCTCCATCTCCATAGAGCAGGTCAGCAGCAGGAAGCATGAAGTGCTCTAAAACTTGCTGGTAGACGGCTGCGTTGACCCTGGATCTCAGGAAACAGAGTGGACCGACACCAGCAGATGACATGGCACCCCAAACCATCACTGATGGTGGAAACTTTACACTAGACTTCAGGCAACGTGGATCCTGTGCCTCTCCTGTCTTCCTCCAGACTCTGGGACCTCGATTTCCAAAGGAAATGCAAAATTTGCATGGTTGGGTGATGGTTTGGGGTGCCATGTCATCTGCTGGTGTCGGTCCACTCTGTTTCCTGAGATCCAGGGTCAACGCAGCCGTCTACCAGCAAGTTTTAGAGCACTTCATGCTTCCTGCTGCTGACCTGCTCTATGGAGATGGAGATTTCAAGTTCCAACAGGACTTGGCGCCTGCACACAGCGCAAAATCTACCCGTGCCTGGTTTACGGACCATGGTATTTCTGTTCTAAATTGGCCCGCCAACTCCCCTGACCTTAGCCCCATAGAAAATCTGTGGGGTATTGTGAAAAGGAAGATGCAGAATGCCAGACCCAAAAACGCAGAAGAGTTGAAGGCCACTATCAGAGCAACCTGGGCTCTCATAACACCTGAGCAGTGCCAGAAACTCATCGACTCCATGCCACGCCGCATTAACGCAGTAATTGAGGCAAAAGGAGCTCCAACCAAGTATTGAGTATTGTACATGCTCATATTTTTCATTTTCATACTTTTCAGTTGGCCAACATTTCTAAAAATCCCTTTTTTGTATTAGCCTTAAGTAATATTCTAATTTTGTGACACACGGAATTTTGGATTTTCATTTGTTGCCACTTCAAATCATCAAAATTAAATGAAATAAACATTTGAATGCATCAGTCTGTGTGCAATGAATAAATATAATGTACAAGTTACACCTTTTGAATGCAATTACTGAAATAAATCAAGTTTTTCAAAATATTCTAATTTACTGGCTTTTACCTGTATTTTACACAGTATGCCGTCTTCCGACTTTTCGTACGTAGTGACGTAATTACGTACGTACATAACACATGCGTGCACATTAGCTTTAGGTGTTGTAAGCTAATAACAACAATTTTGATTGAGAACGTTAGCTGTCATTGAATGTATATTCTATCATAACAAAATGACTGCAAATTGTTCGTTGCTTCTCTTAGACTGTGAGGCAAGCTAAGTGACTGCCATAAACACCTATCATTCTAATACGGCCTATTAAAATGTTCATTACATAAACATAATCGTGAAAATATAAACAATTGTCAAACAAATGTGTTCCGTTAAACCACTAATGGTAACACGTGCTCGCCGGTGGAGTTCTTGTTATTTATTTTGCTCTGAAAAGTGTTACTGTGAGGAAGTTGCAAGCAGCACTTTTTAAGCTGCATTCTTTCTAGCGGCATTCTCGGGTATGTGTCTAGCTTTAAGATGGTATTTTAAACTTGATGTGCGCCGATGACAAGGAAGTTTGTCGCCAACAAGTTACCTCAGTTTTATTTTAAGGTCTGTTTTGAAGAAAAATTGGTCGCCTCTCATCGCTCATCTTCTCTCTGCACTGCAAAAACTGAAATCCAAGTAAGATGAAATATCTCAAATAAGGGTGATATTTGCTTATTTTCTGTCTGATAAGATCATTCTTCTCACTAAGCAGATTTTATGTTAGAGTGTTTTACTTGTTTTAAGTGTTTTGGTCCTAAATGATCTCAGTAAGATATTACAGCTTGTTGCTGAGATTGTATGACCTATATTGAGTAAAACATGCTTGAAACTAGAATATCAAGTGTTGCAAAGCTGTGTCATCAACACTCACAAGTATAAAACTACTTTTTTTAAAGTAATCATTTCTTACTTCAAGCATGAAAAAAAAAAATCATGATGCCGAGCACATATCATTATGTCAAGATAATGGCACTAGCATTTACCTAATTTAAGAACATTTTTCAACATATTGAGCAAAAAGGTCTCTTTTTTTTCTACCAAAAAAAGTGCACTTGTTATTAGTGAGAATATACTTATTTTAAGGTATTTTTGGGTTCATTGATTATTTTACTTGTTTTGGAAAGTCTTGACAAGCCACATTTTCTTGTTCTATTGGCATATAATTTTGCTTAGTTCAAATAAAATACCCCTAATTTTTGTATTTTTTGTTTTTTGTTTTTGAGCACTGACATTTTGCAGGGTGGCCTGTGACCAGATCACAGACAAGTAAGTAACAATGCGCACGTCTTGCGGGTTAAGCCTTTACCCGGATGGGATTCATCTTCATTCTTTTACAAAACCCAAAACCAGTGAAGTTGGCACGTTGTGTAAATCGTAAATAAAAACAGAATACCATGATTTGCAAATCATTTTCAACTTATATTCAATTGAATAGACTGCAAAGACAAGATAGTCAACGTTCGAAAAGGTAAACTTTGTTATTTTTTGCAAATATTAGCTCATATGGAATTTGATGCCTGAAACATGTTTAAAAAAAGCTGGCACAAGTGGCAAAAAAGACTGAGGAATGCTCATCAAACACTTATTTGGACAGTCCCACAGGTGAACGGGCTAATTGGGAAAAGGTGGGTGCCATGATTGGGTATAAAAGCAGCTTCCATGTAATGCTCAGTCATTCACAAACAAGGATGGGGTGAGGGTCACCACTTTGTCAACAAATGCGTGAGCAAATTGTCCAACAGTTTAAGAACAACATTTCTCAACCAGCGATTGCAAGGAATTTAGGGATTTCACCATCTACGATCTGTAATATCATCAAAAGTTCTGAATCTGGAGAAATCACTGCACGTAAGCAATGATATTATGGACCTTCGATCCCTCAGGTGGTACTGCATCAAAAAGCGACATCAGTGTGTAAAGGATATCATAACATAGGCTCAGGAACACTTCAGAAAACCACTGTCAGTAACTACAGTTGGTCGCTACATCTGTAAGTGCAAGTTAAAGCTCTACTATGCACAGCGAAAGCCATTTATCAACAACACCCAGAAATGCCGCCGGCTTCGCTGGGCCCGAGCTCATCTAAGATTGGCTGATGCAAAGTGGAAAAGTGTTCTGTGGTCTGACGAGTCCACATTTAAAATAGTTTTTGGAAACTGTGGACGTTGTGTCCTCCGGAACAAAGAGGAAAAGAACCATCCGGATTGTTATAGGCGCAAAGTTGAAAAGCCAGCATCTGTGATGGTATGGGGGTGTGTTAGTGCCCAAGACATGGGTAACTTACACATCTGTGAAGGCACCATTAATACTGAAAGGTACATACAGGTTTTGGAGCAACATATGTTGCCATCCAAGCAACGTTATCATGGACACCCCTGCTTATTTCAGCAAGACAATGCCAAGCCACGTGTTACATCAGCGTGGCTTCATAGTAAAAGAGTGCGTGTAATAGACTGGCCTGCCTGTAGTCCAGACCTGTCTCCCATTGAAAATGTGTGGTGCATTATGAAGCCTAAAATACCACAACGGAAACCCCGAACAACTTAAGCTGTACATCAAGCAAGAACGGGAAATAATTCCACCTGAAAAGCTTCAAAAATGTGTCTCCTCAGTTCCCAAACGTTTACTGAGCGTTGTTAAAAGGAAAGGCCATGTAACACAGTGATAAAAATGCCCCTGTGACAACTTTGTTGCAATGTGTTGCTGCCATTAAATTCTATGTTAATGATTATTTGAAAAAAAAATAAGTTTCTCAGTTCGAACATTAAATATCTTGTCTTTGCAGTCTATTCAATTGAATATAAGTTGAAAAGGATTTATTTAGGAATTACATAACGTGACAAACTTCACTGGTTTTGTGTTTTGTATGATAACACAATTTTTTTCTTTATTAATCACATGTGTCAGCCCTGATATTAATATAATCCACCATGGGACTAAAGATAGTTGCCAATGCCAGCACTTTTTTTTTTTAAAAGAGAGAAACACTAGTGATAGTACTGATAGACACATTTTAGTCATCATTTATATGTACTGTAATTCACATTATTTTCTTCATGTAAAACTATATTTATTCTCGACAATATGTATTTTGTGTTCATGTTTTTAGGTGTTTAGTGCAAAATACCAACAAAAAGCGAGGTCCCAACACTTTTGTCCATAAAGTGAGAGTAGTTCCAATGATGCCATGAAACAAAACAACAGTGAATCACTTTTAGAGCGTGTGTTCTGTGCAGTACTTGTTTTGTTGCAGCTGTGACCTTTAGATATACACAACCTACACTGTGATAGAAGACAGCAGATTATATTTCATTTATTGTTTCTCACAGCTGATTAATGCAACATCCCTTTCGCTGGAGTCAGATATGTTTTATGAGCATTTCCTGTTACAAAGTATTACATGAAATGCAGCTTCAGTTGACAGGTTGTTTTTACCGACAACCACCTGCACTTCACCCACAAACACACTCCCGCCGCCTCGTTAGTGGCAAGTTTCAGCTCAAACAGCGCAGACAAATGAACTTTAATTACTGCAGGAGGCTTTTTCCCCCCCTTCCTTACACGAATCCTAATCAGCGCGCTCACATGTTCTCGCCTCTAATGAGAAGGAGACGTGTGCAAAGTTGACATTTGGTGTGTGGACTTTGACATTCTCAAAATAGCACCAAAGACAGCAAAGCTTGTGGGCGAGATGAATCTGTCCTAAGCCAGATAGAGCTCACCTTTATAGTTTTTTTTTATCCATCCATCCATCCATTTTCTACCGATTGTTCCTTTCAGGGTCGCGGGGGGTGCTGTAGCCTATCTCAGCTGCATTCGGGCGGAAGGCGGAGTACACCCTGGACAAGTCGCCACCTCATCACAGGGCCAACACAGATAGACAGACAACATTCACACTCACATTCACACACTAGGGCCAATTTAGTGTTGCCAATCAACCTATGTTCATCTATGATGTCCTTTATCTGGATATGTACTACAGTACATAATATATTGTACTAGAGATGTCCGATAATATCGACCTGCCGATATTATCGGCCGATAAATGCGTTAAAATGTAATATCGGAAATTATCGGTATCGTTTTTTTTTTTTATCAATATCGTTTTGTTTGTTTAAAAAAAAAAATAAAAAAAAATTGTTTTTTGTTTTTTATTAAATCAACATAAAAAACACAAGATACACTTACAATTAGTGCACCAACCCAAAAAACCTCCCTACCCAACTCATTCACACAAAAAGGTTGTTTCTTTCTGTTATTAATATTCTGGTTCCTACATTATATATCAATATATATCAATACAGTCTGCAAGGGATACAGTCCGTAAGCACACATGATTGTGCGTGCTGCTGGTCCACTAATAGTACTAACCTTTAACAGTTAATTTGACTCATTTTCATTAATTACTAGTTTCTATGTAACTGTTTTTATATTGTTTTACTTTCTTTTTTATTCAAGAGAATGTTTTTAATTTATTTATCTTATTTTATTTTATAGATTTTTTTTAAAGTACCTTATCTTCACCATACCTGGTTGTCCAAATTAGGCATAATAATGTGTTAATTCCACGACTGTATATATCGGTTGATATCGGTATCGGTTGATATCGGTATCGGCAATTAAAGAGTTGGACAATATCGGATATCGGCAAAAAGCCATTATCGGACATCCCTACATTGTACTTATCAATGCATGATGTGATATTCTAATAATATGATACTCTTATACTTATTCAATGGCTGGATGTTGACTGGAAGTGAAACCCCACCAACTGTTATAAAGGCAGCAGTGTTGGTGCTCGGAATTTTCAAAATGAGGTCCCTAGGGAGGTGTTAGGGGCACGTCCGACCGGCAGGAGGCCAAGGGGAAGACCCAGGACACGTTGGGAAGACTATGTCTCCCGGCTGGCCTCGGGATCCCCCGGGAGGAGCTGGACGAAGTGGCTGGGGAGAACGAAGTCTGGGCTTCTCTGCTTAGGCTGCTGCCCCCGCGACCTGACCTCGGATAAGCGGAGGAAAATGGATGGAGGGTCCCAGGGACCCCATCAAGTCATAAAAATGGGGTCCCACAGTAAATTGTTGGGGTCCCACTTTTTTGTAACCGTTTTAAAAACAAATGATGAATGTATACATTACCCTGTTATACATACTTGCCAACCCTCCCGATTTTCCCGGGAGACTCCCGAATTTCTGTGCCCCTCCCGAAAATCTCCCGGGGCAACCATTCTCCCGAATTTCTCCCAATTTCCACCCGGACAACAATATTGGGGGCGTGCCTTAAAGGCACTGCCTTTAGCGTCCTCTCTCACC
This sequence comes from Nerophis lumbriciformis, assembly GCF_033978685.3. Classification (NCBI taxonomy): domain Eukaryota; kingdom Metazoa; phylum Chordata; class Actinopteri; order Syngnathiformes; family Syngnathidae; genus Nerophis; species Nerophis lumbriciformis. The sequence continues at coordinate 46,249,420 of NC_084556.2, forward strand.
TGAAAAGGAGACTATTATATATGTCTCCGTTATCCATAGGTTTATCTATAACCCATAAAGTAGGTAGGCACAGAGCTATTTCTCAGCGTGTGTTTATTCCAGCCGGCACGTTAATACACTGACACACAACATCCGGATTTCCTTCATGCATTGCTTCAAAACTACGGCAAGTAGTAATGTCCAAAAACATAACAGAAACAAAGCAGAAGAACGCAGAAGAGACATGGCGACGACAAGTAAGAATAAGAAGTACGCTTACAAGTTCCAAAATGATTGGAAAAAATAATTTCAGTTCATCCAGGACAGCTCGAAGGGGAAGGCGTATGCTGCCTGCACATTTTGTAGATCAGACTTCTCCATTGAACACGGTGGCCGAACGGATATACTCATTCATGAACGGATTATTTTTATATACATATATATATATATATATATATATATATATATATACTGTATGTATATAACAAATATTTTAAAATATATACCACCCCCCCAGGATGGTTAAATAAATGCAGACATCGCATCAAACTTTATACATTGTACACGTGATAAAGTCACGACGTCGAAAGAAGACAGTTGGGGTGGTTTGGGATTTTAGGCCTATGGTCAGTAGTAGTATGGTCAGTCAGGAGGTAGAGTTTATTGGACGGGTTGGGGCAGCTTCCATGAAATGCTCAGTCATTCACAAACAAGGATGGGGCGAGCGTCACCACTTTGTGAACAAATGTGTGAGCAAATTGTCCAACAGTTTAAGAACAACTATTCTCAACGAGCTATTGCAAGGAATTTAGGGATTTCACCATCTACGGTCCGTAATATCATCAAAAGGTTCAGAGAACCTGGAGAAATCACTGCACGTAAGCGGCAAGGCCGAAAACCAACATTGAATGCCCGTGACCTTCGATCCCTCAGGCGGTACTGAGCCATCTAAGTTAATGATTATTTGCAAAAAAAAATGAAGTTTCTCAGTTCGAACATTAAATATCTTGTCTTTGCAGTCTATTCAATTGAATATTGTCACACCTGGGTGAAGTCTTGTCTGGGTTTTGTCTGCTTTCATGTTGTCTTGTCATTTCCTGTTTTATTTTGAAATGCTGACTCTCCCTCTCGTTTCAGATAACTTGCCTTTCCTCCTGTATCACTGGTCTGACGTCTTTCCTGATTGCCTGATTGTGCCCACCTGTGTCACCCTCCCTCATGTGTATAAATGTCTCATCCTCCTTCTGTCCTGTGCCAGTGTCTCGTATCTTTTTGTGCGTACCTCCAGCGTTCTTTTGCCACAGTCTTGTCTACAGCCATTGCCACGTTTTTTGTGTACCCTTAGATCCACAGGAGATTCTTGGTTTGTAAAGTTTTTGTCAGTTAAGATTAGCTTCTTAGCTTCGCCTCCGTTGGAGCGCTTTTGGAGTACTTGGTATATTTTGTTCTTAGCACATTTTTCCTTCCATAGCCGGAGCGTTTTGAGTTATCAATATTTTTGTTAGTTGAGAGGTCAGGTTAGATCTGTTTTGATAGCCTGTTTTGTTTCTCCGGTTTTGGACCCCTTCCCTGTTCAGAAAACATATCTGTTTCTGAAAATCCTGCAACTGTGTTCAGAGTCCTGTTCTGGTCGTAGGGCTGGGCGATATGGCCTTTTTTTAATATCTCGATATTTTTAGGCCATATCGCGATACATGATATATATCTCGATATTTTGCCTTAGCCTTGAATGAACACTTGATGCATATAATCACACCGGTATGATGATTTTATGTGTCTACATTAAAACATTCTTCTTCATACTGCATTAATATATGCTACTTTTAAACTTTCAGGCAGAGAAGGAAATCACAACTAAGTCAATTTACCAAAACTGTATTTATTAAACAGTTATTAAGCAGTGGCACAAACATTTGTCATTTCCAAAAACAAAAAGTGCAAGATTGTCAGAGACATTTTAAAACAAGCGATTAGTTTAAAACATGATGTCACACAAGATATTTCAATAAGTGTCAAATAAGAATGAGCTGCATAATAGGAAATCAAATAGGGTTCGTCCTTCGCTATGTGGTAGGTTCCTGCGGACGTTATCTCCTTCTGTTGACTCTTTTTTTCATACAGTGTTGATGTGGAAATGTTAGCCTCAATATTTTGATGGTGTGGCACCGAACGGAGATGTTGACATGCGGAGTTTCAAGCACTCTTCAGGTGACTTTTCAAATGATGCTAAATATTAGCAGTAATGCTACTTCTTGTAGAAGCGCTTTCGCCCCACACTTGACAAATTACGGTTGTCTGTTCGACATATTCCCACTTGAAGCCAAACCACCGCCAGACGATGGACCCCCTGCTGTTTTTCTTGGGAGTTAATTCTTCCTTCATTTGTTACCAGATTCGCACCTTCTTTCTCTCGTCTTCCCACTCGCATCACAGCTAACTTTAGCCATGCTGCAACCTCTCTGCTCAAGGAGGGCGTATACGTATGTGACGTATGACGTGACAGTATGTGACGTATGTAGACGCTGCGCTTGCTGTCTGTGAGAAGGAGACACAAGAAGGAGTGAGAAGAGCCTGTAGTGTAATGCCCGCAGCTAAAAGCAACTGCGTGAGAACGTATACTCGAATATCACGATATAGTCATTTTCTATATCGCACAGAGACAAACCCGCGATATATCGCGTATATCGATATATCGCCCAGCCGTATCTGGTCGTGACAAATATAAGTTAAAAAGGATTTGCAAATCATTGTATTTTTTTCTTATTTACGATTTACACAACATGCTAACTTGACTGGTTTTGGGTTTTATTTATATAAGTATATATTTACCGTATTTTTCGGACTATAAGTCGCAGTTTTTTTCATAGTTTGGCCGGGGGTGCGACTTATACTCAGGAGCAACTTATGTGTGAAATTATTAACACATTACCGTAAAATATCAAATAATATTATTTAGCTCATTCACGTAAGAGACTAGACGTGTAAGATTTCATGGGATTTAGCGATTAGGAGTGACAGATTGTTTGGTAAACGTATAGCATGTTCTATATGTTATAGTTATTTGAATGACTCTTACCATAATATGTTACGTTAACATACCAGGCACGTTCTCAGTTGGTTATTTATGCCTCATATAACGTACACTTATTCAGCCAGTTGTTCACTATTCTTTATTTATTTTAAATTGCCTTTCAAATGTCTATTCTTGGTGTTGGGTTTTATCAAATAAATTTCCCCCAAAAATCGACTTATATATGTTTTTTTCCTTCTTTATTTTGCATTTTCGGCAGGTGCGACTTATACTCCGGTGCGACTTATACTCCGAAAAATACGGTACATATTTAATTTTTTTACCATAAGTGACCCCAAAAAGATTGGGCCTCAGTATATGACAAATGATGGTCCAAGAGAACCCAAAACGAACTTACCCCTGAAATTACTGGTGCTCCAAAAGGTCCGAAATGTGCCCAAAATGTCCAGGGGCTGGGCCCCTTTTGGGTGCATTTTGAACCATCTTGGGCATCCCATTTACGATTATGTTCCTTTTGGGACCTTTTTAAACCACTCCAGGGTTGGTACAATTGGGGGATTGTACCAATTGTACCAATACATTGGTACAATTCAGACTTCTTGGAGACCTGGAAAAACGGGCTTGGGTTAGGGTTGGGGAAAAAATGGCAAAGTACAAGAATGATTATGTCTTGCATCTGGCCTGAGAAATGGAACAGGTACCGCAGACCAGGAAGTCTTCAGAACCGTATAAGCAGGATAATGCAAAACTTCACAGAAAGTCTTCTCAAACGTAAAGTCCAAAGTTTTTTGTCTGTGTGTCATGAGCGGCTAATTGTGAGCATCGCATGCTTCATTGAGTCCATACTTGCATCAAATCCGAGCTGACAGTCTGAACTTTAAAGGCAGTCACCTTGTCGAGGAGGAAAAGGAACGATGTCGATGTGGCTGTGTCGGCGTGCTAACAGTCGGGCGTATGTTACCCCGGACGACCTGCATGGATAAACCCGCAGGGATCGAGTCCAAGAAGTGATGCAAACATCTTCGTCCGTCTGCAAGCTCACAGACATCTTAGCTTCCCCGTGAGGACGAGCTCCTTCGCTTGTCGCGCATCTTTGAGATTGTTAGCACTTTGCTCCTCTTGGCCTATAGTCTCACGTCGCAGATTCGCCCTCGCTTCACTCGCTCCGTAGTTGACCTTCGTCTTGGTGCTCTGGGGAGATTTAAGGAGCAGCAACGCCGATCCCCATTGCATTGCGTTATTACAAGATTTCCCTCCCGACTCCGGGGGCGGTACAGCTTAGTCTGGTGGATTTCATGGATCAGTGAGGTGATGCTCATCAGTGGATGTGACATTTCATTCACAGGCGAGAACATTGTGTGTGTGAAAAAGACCCAGGAGACACCCGGGAGTTATCTGAGGGCAGGAGCGCTTCAACCTGATTTGATGTCCGCCGGTGTTTACTTTTCTCCCTTTTTACAACAAATACCTCTGACATACTAAATCTCTTGTAAAAAAAAAGAAAAACACAAAAAATATTCAGAACCTGAACCATATCTGGACACCAAAAGCTCATTAGGCATGAAGAGCCAACAACACCAAACCGTTAAAGCCTGAGTGCTACCTTTTAGAGTACCACCTGTTTCACATCACCTTCCTCAACCATTATCATGGACGTCATTTGGGGGGTCAGGGAGGACTGTTTTGTCCCCTGCACTTTTTAAAATCCATAAATAATGTTACGCTATTAAATGGAGACAAGTCAAACACTAACATCAGGTGGAATACAGTCGCTCAACTGAAGCCTGTTCCTTTAGACCAGTGGTTCTCAAATGGATGTACGCGTACCCCTGGGGGTACTTGAAGGCATGCCAAGGGGTACGTGAGATTTTTTTTAAATATCCTAAAAATAGCAACAATTCAAAAATCCTTTAAAAATATTTTTATTGAATAATACATCAACAAAATATAAATATAAGTTAATAAACTGAACATCAAATCAAATAGACTATTCCATTCATTACCATAAACCCAGAGTTTCCCCCATGCCGTGATGGTTTGACCCTCACTAAAATGTCCGTCAAAAAGAACTGTGAAAAGAAATGCAACAATGCAATATTCAGTGTTGACAGCTCGATTTTTTGTGGACATGTTCCATAAATATTGATGTTAAAGATTACTTTTTTTGTGAAGAAATGTTTAGAATTAAGTTCATGAATCCAGATGGATCTCTATTACAATCCCTAAAGAGGGCACTTTAAGTTGATGATTACTTCTATGTGTGGAAATCTTTATTTATAATTGAATCACTTGTTTATTTTTCAACAAGTTTTTAGTTATTTTATATCTTTTTTTCCAAATAGTTCAAGAAAGACCACTACAAATGAGCAATATTTTGCACTGTTATTCAATTTTGGTCTAAAGCAGTGGTTCTCAACCTTTTTTCAGTGATGTACCCCCTGTGAATTTTTTTTTAATTCAAGTACCCCCTAATCAGAGCAAAGCATTTTTGGTTGAAAAAAAAGAGATATAGAAGTAAAATACAACACTATGTCATCAGTTTCTGATTTATTAAATTGTATAACAGTGCAAAATATTGCTCATTTGTAGTGGTCTTTCTTGAACTATTTAGAAAAAAAGATAGTTTTTTATTTATATTTATAAAGGATTTTTGAATTGTTGCTATTTTTAGAATATTTAAAGAAAACCTCACGTACCCCTTGGCATACCTTCAAGTACCCCCAGGGGTACGTGTACCATTTGAGAACCACTGCTTTAGACCACCCACATTGGTTGGCTTTCTGGGGCTGCCTTCTTGCCAACGTGGCAATGATTGACGGCACGCAGCAGCCGTCAAATGCAAGACGAGTGCTTATACAGATAATGGCTTGATTATCAGTCTTTTTGTTCCAGAGGACATTGTTCGATTCCCAGCCAGGACGGACAAAGTAATCAATAAACATTAAAATCATAATACAATCTTGAAAAACCAAAGTAGAGTTATTTATTTAATTATGTTAATGTTGTTGTTTCATACAAAAAAATAGGTATTTGAACAATTGGTTTCCCATTCATATTACTCATCTAATCCCTGCGCGCAAAGTTAGAATTGTGTCCCTGACATTACTGTGTGTACACTTGTACCTCAATTTTGTTTAGTCATTGCTCCAAAAGGTTGAGCGAAAAATAGAGATGTCCGATAATGGCTTTTTTTGCCGGTATCCCGATATTGTCCAACTCTTAATTACCGATACCGATATCAACCGATACCAATATATACAGTTGTGGAATTAACACATTATTGTGCCTAATTTTGTTGTGATGCCCCGCTGGATGCATTAAACAATGTAACAAGGTTTTCCAAAATAAGAGAACAACTTCAACTCAAGTTATGGAAAAAAGTGCCAACATGGCACTGCCATATTTATTATTGAAGTCACAAAGTGCATTTTTTTTTTTTAAATGCCTCAAAACAGCAGCTTGGAATTTGGGACATGCTGTCCCTGAGAGAGCATTAGGAGGTTGAGGTGGGCGGGGTTGGGGGGGGGGCGGGGTTGAGGTTGGAGGTAGCGGGGGGTGTATATTGTAGCGTCCCGGAAGAGTTAGTGCTGCAAGGGGTTCTGGGTATTTGTCCTGTTGTGTTTATGTTGTGTTACGGTGCGAATGTTCTCCCAAAATGTGTTTGTCATTCTTGTTTGGTGTGGGTTCACAGTGTGGTGCATATTTGTAACAGTGTTAAAGTTGTTTATACGGCCACCCTCAGTGTGACCTGTATGGCTGTTGACCAAGTATGCGTTGCATTCACTTGTGAGTGTGTCTAAAGTCGTAGATATTGTGTGACTGGGTCGGCACGCAAAGGGAGTGCCTTCAAGGTTTATTGGCGCTCTGTACTTCTTCCTACGTCCGTGTACACAGCGGCGTTTTAAAAAGTCATACATTTTACTTTTTTAAACCGATACCGATAATTTTGAAACCGACACGGATCATTTCCGATATTACATTTTAAAGCATTTATCGGCCGATAATATCGGCAGTCCGATATTATCGGACATCCCTTGCGGAAAAACAAATATTACAAAAAACAAATACATTTTTCCCTAAGAAATAATGTAAATCCAATTAATTAATCCGTTCAAGACTAGGGATTGCAGAGATTGGTAGGGTAGTCAAAAATTTGTAAGTGTACCGTTACTTTAGAGTAATATGATTTAAGTAAAAGTAAAAAGTAGTCATCTTATTATTGGACTCCTGATTATAATTATTTTTATTGTTATGTACTATGTACCAAAAAAGAACGCTGCGGTCATCAGTTGCTGGGTTATTAGAGGCTCCCAGAAATAGTCAAAAGAGGATCGGTGATGCAGCCTTTGTCAACTACGCCTAAAAACTATAGAACACACTGCCCAAAAATATCAGGGAAGCCAACTCGATAAATATCTTCAAAAGACAGCTTAAAACCTATCTCTTTACTCAAGCATTTAAATGAGATATCAGGGAAGCCAGCTAACTACACCTTTAACCACTATACTATCACCTTGCACTTGCTGCACCCACACTGCATCACCCTTTTATTTCCTACCTTGCTCTTAAATTTCTGCATCCACACTGTGATTAGTGTACTGTAAATGCAAAACCTGCGATTCAGCGCCTTTTATTTCCTACATCAGTGTTTTTCAACCACTGTGCCGCGTGAGATATTGTCTGGTGTGCCGTGGGAAATTATGCAACCTCACCTAATTGGTCCCAAAAATTTTTTTTGGCAAATCAATAATTATCCATCCATCCATCCATTTTTCTACCGCTTATTACTTTTGGGGTCGCGGGGGGCGCTGGAGCCTATTTCAGCTACAATCGGGCAGAAGGCGGGGTACACCCTGGACAAGTCGCCACCTCATCACAGGGCCAACACAGATAGACAGACAACATTCACACTCACATTCAGACACTAGGGCCAATTTAGTGTTGCCAATCAACCTATCCCCAGGTGCATGTCTTTAGAGGTGGGAGGAAGCCGGAGTACCCGGAGGGAACCCATGCAGTCACGGGGAGAACATGAAAACTCCACACAGAAAGATTGAACCCAAGACTACTCAGCACCTTCGTATTGTGAGGCAGACGCACTAACCCCTCTCCCACCGTGCTGCCCTTATCAATAATTATAATCTGCAAATAATATGCCGTTACTTAGTGTCAGTGCTGTGTAGAGCTCGGCAGGGTAACCATGTAATACTCCATGTCAGTAGGTAGCAGCTGATAGTTATTTGCTTTGTAAAAATCAGAATGTGTCGGGTGAGACGAGGATGGTTTGTTGTGATCCCAATATGCAGACCACAGCGGGAGGCAGCGTGCAGGTAAAAAGGTATGTGCTGCTTAGACCAAAAATGAACAAAAGGAAAAAACAATGAAGCATAGGGATGGTGTGCAAAACAAAAGTAAAACAGAACTGGCTACAAAGTAAACAGAAACAAAATGCTGGACGACAGCAAAAACTTACGGCGTCCACAAAGTACATCCGTACATGACATGACAATCAACAATGTCCCCACAAAGAAGGATAGCAACAACTTAGGTAGTCTTGCTTGCTAACACGACGCAGGTGCAGGGAATATCGCTCAAAGAAAGACATGGAACTGCTACAGGAAAACAACAAAACAGGAAGGTCCACCAAAATAACAGCGCAGGGACAAAAACTAAAGCACGACACAGGAAAACACAAACAAACTCAAAATAAGGCACGACGACCTGGTGGAGTTTTATTTTGTAATATTTTCTTCTGGTGGTGTGCCTCCAGAATTTTTTTAATGAAAAAAACGTGCCTTGCCTCAAAAAAGGTTGAAAAACACTGTCCTACCTTGCTGTGATTACTGTAAATGAGACCTACGGCTCACAGTGATCCTTGTATTTTATTACACAAGGATTACTGTCTGCATTACCTTCGGCACTGCCTTATCGTACTGCTTCCTACTTTGTTTTTATTTTATATCATTGCGGTACCAAAATTATGCAACCTTAAAATCTTAGTGACCCTGTAAGACCATTATTGTGGTTGTAATACATTTTTACTCTTATTGTAAGCACCTTGAGGTCACTGTAATTTGCTATTCTGACTTTTATCCTATATAATTGCACTATATCGTATTCTCTGCATCCAGACTGTACCATTATTGTACTGTAAATGAGACCTCTGGCTCACAGTGATCCCTGTATTTTACATTGCATTACTTTTAGCCTTTCATTTCCTACATTACTTTCTTGACCCACACTGTGATTATTGTAACTATTATTGTCTGATGCTTTTGTTTTTGACTTTGCTTTTATCTTTATTTTTATTTGTTATCATTTATTTTCCATTTTCTACACTTGTTTTTACCATATCTTTACTTAATCATGCCATTTACTGCTGTGAAGCACTTTGAGCTGCAATTCTTGTGTGAAAGGTGCTATAGAAAAAAAAAAGTTTATTATTAATATTATTATTGTGGCTTGTGCAGCCCTCTGAGCCACTCATGATTTAGGGCTATATACATAGACTTTGATTGATTGATTGATTGATTATTAATTATTATTATTATTATTAGTTGATCTTCTGGGGTTTCATGTGAAAAAGTGCAATATATTTATCTGTACAGTAATCTATTTATTTATATATATTTATTTATTTTATATATATATTTCTATATTATTTATATATATTTATTTATTTATATATGCACCTTATTGCTTTTTTATCCTGCACTACCATGAGCTTATGTAACGAAATTTCATTCTTATCTGTGCTGTAAAGTTCAAATTTGAATGACAATAAAAAGGAAGTCTAAGTCTAAGTCTTAAGCATCCCTCTGTCTTTAAAAACTAGTGACACCTCTGTTTCGAACTTTAATCAAGGGTCCTTTAATGCTAACTGGTGCATTAAAGGACCCTTGATTATTGATCATTGTGCTATTAGATGCATAAGAGAAACAAGCATTGACCCAGCAACTTGTGCTGGGTGACTGAAAACTATAAATCCAATCCAATCCACTTTATTTGTATAGCACATTTAAACAACAAACATGTTTCCAAAGTGCTGCACAAAAATATTAAAAACAATATTCAAATATTATCCTTAGCTCCACCAATGACTGAATAACAACAAAAAAACAATAAATAAATATAAAAACAATATAAAAATAAATTAATTGATTAAAAACGATTTTAAAGGGTAAAACCAATTAAAACATTAAATAGAAACCAAAATGTAAAAACACAGAGGACCACACAACTCACATAGTGTTAAAAGCCAGAGAGTAAAAGTGGGTCTTAAGACGAGGAGGAGGAGTGATTAATCAAAACAGCTGGTGGGAACACTAATTACTAAACAAGGGCAGGTGTGGAGAATCAGTGCCCATAGAAACCGACAGTAAACTAAAGGAAAGAGGGTACAGCCAGGAAACAGACTAAAAACATAGGAAACAAGCTACTAAACATAAATCCCGCCATGACCCGGGTAACGGATCATGACATTTATTTTACAGTCCACGTGTTCACTTGGAGGAGCCTCATGCTGCGACTCAACCTGCAAAGAGGAAGGTTCCGTGTGGAAAAACCATGGAATTGGTAAGTGCCAAATTGTTTGTGTTAGCATTAGCCTAGCCACCTCCATTCATAGGCGCTGTTTGGTGACTTCAGTGCTGCCAAGTTCCAGAAAATGACATGAGTGAGACTTTAGTGGCATGATGCTTTTGATACAAATGTATACTTAAGACTGATGTCCTCACCCCCAACCGCTCTCTCTGCACTGTGGCTTTCTTAGACTTAAGACTTAGACTTCCCTTTTATTGTCATTCAAATTTGAACTTTACAGCACAGATAAGAACCAAATTTCGTTACATAAGCTCATGGTACTGCAGGATAAAAAAGCAATAAGGTGCATATATAAATAAATAAATAAATAAATATATATAAATAATATATATATATATATATATATATATATATATATATATATATATATATATATATATATATAAATAAATAAATAGATTACTGTACAGATAAATATATTGCACTTTTACACATGCGTCCACGTTTATGGATGTATGTTATATTGTCTTTTTTATTCCAGCGAGTTAATCCATTTTGGAGGGGGAATTGAGGGGATTGTTATGATGCGTTCAAGAATCTTACGGCTTGAGGGAAGAAGCTGTTACAGAACCTGGAGGTTCTGCTTCGGAGGCTGCGGAACCTTCTGTCTAGAGTCCAGCAGTGAAAACAGTCCTTGGTGGGGGTGGGAGGAGTCTTTGCAGATTTTCTGAGCCCTGGTCAGGCAGCGGCTTTTTACGATCTCCTGGATAGGAGGAAGAGGAGTCTTGATGATCTTTTCCGCCGTCCTCACCACTCTCTGGAGAGACTTCCAGTCTGAGGCATTGCAGGCTCCAGTCCAGACAGAGATGCTGTTGGTCAGCAGGCTCTCTATAGTGCCTCTGTAGAATGTGCTGAGAATGGGGGGAGGGAGCTGTGCTCTTTTCATCTGACGCAAAAAGTGCATGCGCTGCTGAGCTCTTTTTACAAGAGCTCCGGTGTGTAGGGACCAGGTTATATCGTCAGTTATCTGCACCCCCAGGAACTTGGTGCTGCTTACTATCTCCACCGCTGTGCCGTTGATGAAGAGTGGAGCGTGGCTGGACTGGTGCTTCCTGAAGTCAATGATGATCTCCTTGGTCTTGTTGACATTCAGGACCAGGTTGTTGGTTCTGCACCAGTCAATCAGATGTTTCACCTCCTCCCTGTAGTTCATGTCGTTGTTGTCACGGATGAGGCCCACTACTGTCGTGTCGTCTGCATACTTCACAATGTGGTTAGTAGTGGACCTGGCGCAGCAGTCATAGGTCATCAACGTGAACAGCAGCGGACTCAGGACGCAGCCCTGGGGGGAGCCGGTGCTCAGGGAGATGGCACTGGAAGTGTTGTTGCCCACTCTCACAGATTGGGGTCTGTCTGTGAGGAAGTCAAGCAGCCAGTTGCATAGGGGGGTACTGAATCCAAGGGGGGCCAGTTTGCTCACCAAGTACTGCGGGATGGTGGTGTTGAATGCTGAACTGAAGTCCAGGAACAACATCCGCATGTGTGTGTCCTTTCCTTCCAGATGTGGTACAACCAGGAAACAGACTAAAAACATAGGAAACAAGCTACTAAACATAAATCCCGCCATGACCCGGGTAACGGATCATGACATTTATTTTACAGTCCACGTGTTCACTTGGAGGAGCCTCATGCTGCGACTCAACCTGCAAAGAGGAAGGTTCCGTCTCGAAAAACCATGGAATTGGTAAGTGCCAAATTGTTTGTGTTAGCATTAGCCTAGCCACCTCCATTCATAGGCGCTGTTTGCTGGCTTCAGTGCTGCCAAGTTCCAGAAAATGACAAGAGTGAGACTTTATTGGCATGATGCTTTTGATACAAATGTATACTTAAGACTGATGTCCTCACCCCCAACCGCTCTCTCTGCACTGTGGCCTTCTAATGCTATAGTCTAAAATGTAGACATTTAAATCATCTTCACAGTTTTCTCTGCTGGTCCTTCTGTCTCATCCTCTGCATCTGAGTTCTCAATTTATATCTCTTCTACGTCTCCATCCTCACTGTTCTCAACCGCTTCTGATCTCTCTTCATCTTCCAGCGTTGCCAACACCTTAGTAAGGAAAGTAGCTATTGGCTGTCATAAAAGTTGCGAGAAGGAGGTAGATGACATAATTGTCTCATTTGCATATTGGATGACAATGAACGCTGTAGTAGAGGAATACCGTTGTGGGTAGACGTAAAAAGTGAGTCTAAAATGCAAATTATGATTAGAATTGTAAATACATTTTAGTTCAGTTGTATTCGTCATTGTTTTAAATCTTTAAAAGTATCAAATTTGATCAAAAGACTGAATGGATGTGATATTCACAAACTAACCAAATATATTGACTGGCCGTAACATAAAGGGCAGGTTTATTTTTATTTGAAGCGTGGCAGTGATGAAATTAATCTCACTCTGTAAAAAGGCAGAAAAACCGACAGCTTAGCACAGATTGGGTGTGGGTCTCCTCTCTTCTCGGAATGGAATGGTATGGAACTTTATTGTCATTGCACTTTAAAGTAAAACAAAACATGTTTTCAGTACAAGCTGTCTAAGAGCCAACAATCAGTAGACAGGGGCGGTATAGCTCGGTTGGTAGAGTGGCCGTGCCAGCAACTTGAGGGTTCCAGGTTCGATCCCCGCTTCCGCCATCCTAGTCACTGCCGTTGTGTCCTTGGGCAAGACACTTGACCCATCTGCTCCCAGTGCCACCCACACTGGTTTAAATGTTACTTAGAAATTGGGTTTCACTATGTAAAAGCGCTTTGAGTCACTAGAGAAAAGCACTACATAAATATAATTCACTTCACTTCACTTCACTTTGAGGAAAGGCTCACAGCAGCACCGCTTGTACATTGAGGACATTATAGAGTTATACACGCTTTCATGTCTCTAAACATACAAAAAAGTTGCTAGATTTGTCGCCAGTCGCTTCTGAGAAAAAAACTCCCTAAGAGGAGTTGGAAAGATTCTAAATTTAGCGAGAAAGTCACCAAGTTGACAACACTGCACTGAGGTGTGTGAAAGATAGACAACAAGACCCGCCTTAGGTTGCTTCTGATTGGTCAACATTGCGTGGTGTCTTCTGTGGTTGGCTAGATTTAGGCACAATAATTTATGAATTAGTCTGGGATTGGTTCTTTCTGTCAATCAGTCAGTACTCCAATACGTCATGTCTCCAAGAAAAAAGTGTATATTTATGAAAAAAATTAAAATCGGGTTAAATGAAAAGAATGAGAATGGGCCGGGACATATAAGCGTGAGAAATGTCAAGTGTGGCGTGAGAATGGGATAAATTGCATGATTACAATTAGAGATGTCCGATAATATCGGCCTGCCTATATTATTGGCCGATAAATGCGTTAAAATGTAATATCGAAAATTATCGGTATGGTTTTTTTATGATCAGTATCGTTTTTTAAATTTTTATTAAATCCACATAAAAAACACAAGATACACTTACAATTAGTGCACCAACCCCAACAAAAATTCACACAAAAGGGTTGTTTCTTTCTGTTATTAATATTCTGGTTCCTACATTATATATCAATACAGTCTGCAAGGGATACAGTCCGTAAGCACACATGATTGTGCGTGCTGCTGGTCCACTAATAGTACTAACCTTTAACAGTTAATTTTACTAATTTTCATTAATTACTAGTTTCTATGTAACTGTTTTTATATTGTTTTACTTTCTTTTTTTATTCAAGAAAATGTTTTTAATTTATTTATCTTATTTTATTTTATTCTTTTTTTTTTTAAGTACCTTATCTTCACCATACCTGGTTGTCCAAATTAGGCATAATAATGTGTTAATTCCACGACTGTACATATCGGTATCGGTTGATATCGGTATCGGTAATTGAAGAGTTGGACAATATCGGAATATCGGATATCGGCAAAAAGCCATTATCGGACATCCCTAATTACAATTTACAAGTGTGAGGCTTGCCAGCTCTGTTGCTTGTTTAACAAAGTTAATCTCTTGTGTCTGTGAAATTTCAAATGTCTAAACATTGGATATTTTAAAGTCATTTATAATTCAAACCATGAAATCAATTAACTATAAAACTGCAAGATGTATTTGATTATGGTTATTAACTGCAAGTGTCATGCACTTTTTGACATAACTATGATTGTATATTGCCTGTACCGCACTTGAATTATATGGTTGATAAACATGAATCACTACTAATGAATCAAAAACGGTACTATGCTCTGTTTGAAAAGTTTTTTTTTTTTTACAGGCATGACGGCGCGTTGTCGTCACGTCGTAACATTGCTGGTTTTACGAGTAGAGGAGCATGTTCGGCAGCACAATATTACGGAGTACTTACAAGCGGACACAGTGTGTAGACAGAAAATGGAGAATGGACGCAGTTTGGCTTAAAAACTAACGATAAAGGTGAAGTTATAACACTGAAACGCCCTCAGGAAGAGGTGCTTTAAAACATGGCTAGCTAGAATGGCCATCCGCATTCGGCAGTGTCTTCTTCTAAATCACTAATCCTCGCCTCAGTGGCGACAAATAAAGTGAGTTTTTTACAAGTATCATCCCTGCAGGACGAGGAACAGCTGAACATGCTTCACTACACACTGTAGGAGGATACAATAGCTCACCAGCGTCACAATGTAAACGAATGCCATTGGTGGTACCAAGTACAAGAGCTATCTAGTCGATACTACTATGATTGCATTAATATTTTTTATTGTCACAAAATATTTTTTCTTTTTTTTTTTAAATTAATATTATATTCATAAACTCAGGAAATACGTCCCTGGACACTTGAAAATGTAAATTATGACCAATGTATGACCCTGTAACTATTTGGTATCAGATTGATGCCTACATTTGTGGTATCATCCAAAACTAATGTAAAGTATCCAAACAACAGAAGAATAAGTGTTTATTACATTTTAACAGAAGTGTCGATAGAACATGTTGAAACGGAAAATAAGCAGATATTAACAGTAAATGAACAAATAGATTAATAATACATTTCTACTGATTGTCTTTAATAATTTTGACAAAATAATAGAATGGGGGCTTCACGGTGGCAGAGGGGTTAGTGCATCTGCCTCACAATACGAAGGTCCTGAGTAGTCTTGGGTTCAATCCCGGGCTCGGGATCTTTCTGTGTGGAGTTTGCATGTTCTCCCCGTGACTGCGTGGGTTCCCTCCGGGTACTCCGGCTTCCTCCCACTTCCAAAGACATGCACCTGGGGATAAGTTGATTGGTAACACTAAATTGGCCCTAGTGTGTGGATGTGAGTGTGAATGTTGTCTGTCTGTCTGTGTTGGCCCTGCGATGAGGTGGCGACTTGTCCGGGGTCTACCCCGCCTTCCGCCCGATTGTAGCTGAGATGGGCTCCAGCGCCCCCCGCGACCCCAAAGGGAATAAGCGGTAGAAAATGGATGGATGGAATAGAATGGGGAATGACACAATATGTTACTGCATACGTCAGCAGTTTGTTTGCTTACTTACTACTAGTATGTTCACTATTTTATTTAAGGACAAAATTGTTCTTCGATTGCAGTAAGAAACATATGTTTAATGTACCCTAAGACTTTTTTGTCAAAATAAAGCCAATAATGGCATTTTTGTGGTCCCGTTTGTTTAGAAAAGTATCGAAATACATTTTGGTATCGAGACAACCCTAATACAAAGTACAGTATATTAATGGACACTTTGTTTGGACACTCCGTTTTGCGGAATCCTACATGGACCAGTTTGTTACATGCAACATTTGAACGTAAGATAACCGACGGTGTACGAAAACTAGGGCAAAGTTTTGGTGTAACATTTAATCGACAATCGAATCTTACATAAAAGTAGGGTTCATGAATACAAGTGTATGCGGTACTATGTAAGGATGCTAACACCTCTGTCCTGTACATACTGTACTATTGCATGTAGTCTGTTTACAACAGTGGTGTGTCGTCAGGGCTAGCAAGGCCTTCTCTGCTGGCCTAACATAACCAGAAATCATGATCATAATTAAAGATAAGTCATTTTTAATTTACTTTCCCTAAATATCTCAAAGTTTTCATATTCTCTTCATGTCATATTATGCTCCTTCCAGCACTGTTGTTTTAGTTTATAGAGTTTTTATCCAATCAGAATTCAGCTAGCTTATGTTGCCATGCTGTACCAAATCTGCCACAGGCCTTCAGATACAGCAATGTGGGCGTCTTTGCACTGTAAGTGAACGGGGACATACAGTTGATAGACAGTTGCGATAGCAATCAGATCACGAGTTGTTGTCAGTAAGACCTTCTAGCTGGCCTAAGGCAGATATATATCGTGATGTTATAAGCTAGGTAACATAAGAACTCCATTACCCAGCATGCCACAGTAGTGAAGAGCATGCGCAGTAGCCCCGTTTAGGTTGTTGAATGTAGACGTGCCGGCAGCGGGATGTTTTTGATGAGCACGCTGTGGAGTAAACTTTAAGAACTCCGCCAACATGCCTCGTCTGCATATTTTATGATTAGACAAGACAACACACATATATTTGCAAGGCCATTTTCAAGAAGGATATTTGGGGTTCAATCCCCACCCTCTACCATCCTTGTCACATCCGTTGTGTCCTTGAGTAAGACACTTCACCCTTGCTCCTGATGGGTCGTGGTTAGGGCCTTGCATGGCAGCTCCCGCCATCAGTGTGTGAATGGGTGAATGTGGAAATTGTGTCAAAGCGCTTTGAGTACCTTGAAGGTAGAAAAGCGCTATACAAGTATAATGTTATGATCCGCTGCCCGGATCATATTTTTGTTTTTGTTTTCAAGTCACTTGTGTTTTCTGCACCTCTTGAGTTTGTTTCTGTTGCCATGACGGCAGATTATGGTCACCTGCCTCTGGTTAGTGTCCCGGACGCGCACCTGTTGCCCGGGCACTAATCAGAGGGCTATTTAGTTTACGCGCTGGCCTCATTCGGTCTGTTGGTTTTGTTTGCTCCTACGCAACAAGTTACGCTCCTAGTTTCGCTCATAGTTTACATTTTTGATATTAGCATCTTTGCTACCCTCTTGTTTTCCGTGCCGTGGTGCACCGCGCAGCATTTTGTTCTGCATTCAGAATAAATCATTTATTCTCACCTGCAAGCCGCTTCCTGACATCCCTCTGCATCTTGAAAAGACGACCTCCGGCATCACAATGCCTCGCTACCGTAACATATAACCCATCACCACCATCATTAAAGACAAACTACATCTTGTGAGACCATCTCGGCCAACCCCGGAAGCTAGCTCAGTTCAGATATTTTATTTCTTTATCCTTTCACGTTTAAAATGTTTTTTGCCATTTTAATTTTGACAGTACCACATAAGATATGTTTTAATTGCGGATGCGGGTTTATTGATTTTTAAATGCACCAGAAAATAACCCGTTTTGTATAATGCTCAGTAGTGCGTAAATGTGTTCCTGTATAGTATTTCTCCAGCAATGGTCATGTGGTGACATCAATGATGATATTTTGAGAGGTAATCATTGAATTCGGACGTCACTGAAGGCCTAGGTGGGAAACGCACGGCCCGCCACTGGTTTACAATTCAATAATCAAGCAACTTTTTGCCTCAGCTGCTTTTTACCTTTGCTGATCAAACAGGCCCGATTGAAACACGTCTTTTTAAAACTTGCTCAGCAAGACAAGCTTTGTTGTTTCCTGATTCCGACATTTAATCCGCGCTTGGCACAAGTCTATTACGCTGGAGTCTATTACACTATTACAGATGAGTCTCTGACCGGTGATCAGCCTCCAATGCCGTGTCATCACAAATGTACAATGGAGGCCGCTATAAAACGTCGCCTTGGCTGAGGAATGGAGTCCAGGTCGGCCTTTTTGCTTCGTCTCATGATTGGGGTCATCTCATCTTATTACCGCGGCAATGTCAGTGATACTGTGTGAGTGTGTGTGCGCGCGTATGTGCGTTCATACAGTATGTATTAGCACTCGACGTGTGCATCCGTGTGCAATGGAATCACTCTGAGAGGCCACGGGGAGGGCACAGGTCAGGGTGGTGATTTAACAGGATCAGACTATCCTCCTCCAAGACGCGCACACACGCACACATACACACACACACACAAAACCTCAAGCTATTTCTAGCCAAGCAATTAGACAGTCTCTTCTCCATTCTGTACACGTAACCCACCTTCACACACACATCCCCCCCGCTAACGTTACACTCAGTGACTACTATGACCACGTGTAGAAACGTATACTTTCATTTTAATAAGTGTTTATGTTGCAATTTCCTAACCACCAACCCTGCCTCCAATGACATTCATGAAGGTTACAAGATTCGATAACCTGAAGGTGTTATTTATTTCAAATGGAACACAAATAATGGCTGTGAAAATGACATGTCATCAGATTATTAAAAAAAAAAAATGGACTTTTATCATAATTTAAACACGCTCTGACAATATCAGTGCAAGCCAAAGCCCGCCCAAAGTTTTTATTGTGATGTACATTACATATGCGTAGAGATGTGTACCTCTAAAATGTCATCCCAGGAAATTGGTGCCAGCATTCAACTGGACCAATTTTTGTTATTTTATGTTTTTGTTTGAGTATCCATATGAACCAGGTTTTACGTTAGAATTCTCCCAGACCAAATTTTTAAACGTTGCTCCTAGAGATGTCCGATAATGGCTTTTTTGCCGATATTCCGATATTGTCCAACTCTTAATTACCAATACCGTTATCAACCGATACCGATATATACGGTCGTGGAATTAACACATTATTATGCCTACTTTTTTTGTGATGCCCCGCTGGATGCATTAAACAATGTAACAAGGTTTTCCAAAATAAATCAACTCAAGTTATGGAAAAAAATGCCAACATGGCACTGCCATATTTATTATTGAAGTCACAAAGTGCATTATTTTTTTTCACATGCCTCAAAACAGCAGCTTGGAATTTGGGACATGCTCTCCCTGAGAGAGCATGAGGAGGTTGAGGTGGGGGGGGGTAGCAGAGGGGGGTTATATCGTAGCGTCCCGGAAGAGTTAGTGCTGCAAGGGATTCTGGGTATTTGTTCTGTTATGTTTATGTTGTGTTACGGTGCGGATGTTCTCTCGAAATGTGTTTGTCATTCTTGTGGCGCATATTTGTAACAGTGTTAAAGTTGTTTATACGGCCACCCTCAGTGTGACCTGTATGGCTGTTGACCAAGTATGGTTTGCATTCACTTGTGTGTGTGAAAAGCCGTAGATATTACGCAAAGGCAGTGCCTTTAAGGTTTATTGGCGCTCTGTACTTCTCCCTACGTCCGTGTACACAGCGGCATTTTAAAAAGTCATACATTTTACTTTTTGAAACCGATACCGATAATTTTGACAGTTTTATGTTAGATCCACTATGGACTGGACTCTCACACTATTATGTTAGATCCACTATGGACTGGACTCTCACTATTATGTTAGACCCACTATGGACTGGACTCTCACTATTATGTTAGACCCACTATGGACTGGACTCTCACACTATTATGTTAGATCCACTATGAACTGGACTCTCACACTATTATGTTAGCTCCACTATGGACTGGACTCTCACACTATTATGTTAGATCCACTATGGACTGGACTCTCACTATTATTTTAGATCCACTATGGACTGGACTCTCACTATAATGTTAGATCCACTATGGACTGACTCTCACTATTATGTTAGATCCACTATGGACTGGACTCTCACTATTATGTTGGATCCACTATGGACTGGACTCTCACTATTATGTTAGATCCACTATGGACTGGACTCTCACTATTATGTTAGATCCACTATGGACTGGACTCTCACACTTTTATGTTAGATCCACTATGGACTGCACTGTCACACTATTATGTTAGATCCACTATGGACTGGACTCTCACACTATTGTGTTACATCCACTATGGACTGCACTCTCACTATTATGTTAGATCCACTATGGACTGGACTCTCACTATTATGTTAGATCCACTATGGACTGCACTCTCACTACTATGTTAGATCCATTATGGACTGGACTCTCACTATTATGTTAGATCCACTATGGACTGGGATCTCACTATTATGTTAGATCCACGATGGACTGGAGTCTCACTATTATATTAGATCCACTATGGACCAGAGTCTCACACTATTATGTTAGATCCACTATGGACTGGACTCTCACACTATTATGTTAGATCCACTATGAACTGGGCTCTCACTATTATTTTAGATCCACGATGGACTGGAGTCTCACTATTATATTAGATCCACTAGTGTGACCTGTATGGCTGTTGACCAAGTATGGTTTGCATTCACTTGTGTGTGTGAAAAGCCGTAGATATTATGCAAAGGCAGTGCCTTTAAGGTTTATTGGCGCTCTGTACTTCTCCCTACGTCCGTGTACACAGCGGCATTTTAAAAAGTCATACATTTTACTTTTTGAAACCGATACCGATAATTTTGAAACCGATACCGATAATTTCCGATATTACATTTTAAAGCATTTATCGGCCGATAATATCGGCAGTCCGATATTATCGGACATCTCTAGTTGATCCCTATTTTCGAGGCTCAGTTTGCCGACTGGAAAAATGAGCTGCCACAGAGGCGACTAGTACCTAACTGTATCTCAGTACACAGCAGGGTTTCCTCCTAATGTAACTGAACGCGGCACCCCGGCATGGCTGCCACACCTTGAAGTGAAGTGAATTATATTTATATAGCGCTTTTCTCTAGTGACTCAAAGTGCTTTTACATAGTGAAACCCAATATCTAAGTTACATTTAAACCAGTGTGGGTGGCACTGGGAGCAGTGGTTAAAGTGTCTTGCCCAAGGACACAACGGCAGTGGCTTGGATGGCGGAAGCAGGGATCGAACCTGGAACCTTCAAGTTGCTGGCACGGCCACGCTACCAATCGAGCTGTATCGCCCCTTCAAAATAAGGGTGTTTAACATGAAAACTAATTAAAGTGATAAAATGTATTGTAGCCTCCAGAATAAGTCGAAATTCTGAAGCTATTTTTAACAGTTATTGCCAATCTTATGATAACAATTCCAAGAGATTTTACCTCCAGTGCACACACTTTTGTCTCCGTGCTTCCCCGAACACACGACAACACTTCCTCATTCTCCGCCAATCCACTTTCAGGTATGAACGGTATGTTTGTGATCTTAGGAAAAATGAACATCAAATCAAAACCACACTAACATAAAACATTACCACCAGCAGGTCGTTACACTATGAATAGCCTATATATATAGCCTATTATTTGAGCACCATTGACGAGTGATGTACCCAAAATTTGGCTGCCGCAAAAAGACTTTGCTTACCAAAAACAGCGCTGCTGAAACTGAATGTTGTAAAGATGTAAACAAGACACACGCCATTGTCTGGAGCGTTGTCAGCATGTCTGCGATATGGACGTACTTTAATATATCCCAGATATACCCACGAACAACAATCTACGAAATGTGCAAATATTAAGAGGACAGTTGATGCTTTTAAGGAGAGAAAGTCCAAATGGAGCAGCTTCGCGAAGCAAGTGTGACGTCATGCTTGCTTTCTTCAGGGGCATCGAGGGACAGAAGTAGAGTTTCCAAACACGAGTACATTCTACAATAACGACAGAAAAAGATGCTAGACTTGCTGCTAGTTGGTTTTAATAAAGAAAAAGTCACTAAAAGTTTCTAGTCACTTCAAAAATTCTTAATGTACATTGCACAATAAGCAGCAACAATGGAAAACACAGCAAAACGATAAAAAATATTTATTCTTCCGCCTAGTGTGTGTGTGTGTGTGTGTGTGTGTGTGTGTGTGTGTGTGTGTGTGTGTGTATATATATATGTATATATATATATATATATATATATATATATATATATATACACCGTATTTTCCTGACCATAGGGTGCACCGGATTATAAGGCGCACTGCCGACGAATGGTCTATTTTCGATCTTTTTTCATATATAAGGCGCACTGGATTATAAGGCACATTGAAGGAGTCATATTATTTTTTATTTTTTTCTAAATGTAAAACACTGTCTTGTGGTCTACATAACATGTAATGGTGGTTCTTTGGTCAAAATGTTGCATAGATTATGTTATACAGATCATCTTCAAGCCGATTTCTGACATTCGCTTTCGGATGCACCGTTTTGTGGGCGGTCTTATTTACGTGGCTCACCTTCTGCAGCCTTTTCTCCCCGTCATCTTTGTTGTAGCGGCGTAGCGTGCAAGGACGAGAGTGGAAGAAGTGTCAAAAGATGGAGCTCATTGTTTTAATGACATTCACACTTGACTTAAATCAATAACGGAGCAGCATCTCCTTAATAACCTGTGAAAAAACGTCCAATCGGAACTCTCTAATAACTAAAGTTCTTTGTGTGAATAATGTAAACTCACTACACCGGTATGTTTTAGCGCTTTCATGGCGAGTTTACTGACAGATATAAGTAAGAACTTCACACTACTTTATATTAGAAATGGCAACAGCGGAGGATGAATGTCCCATAACAAGAAGATAGAGAAAAAGAAGAAGCTTATCGACTACGGTGTCGACACGGAATACAAAGGTGAACTCGCGCAATTTTTCAGGATTTATGCAGATCCCAAATACAGATCAGCAAGTTTTGCATAATATTGTGAAACAAAATGCCAGATAATATCTTACCTTATATACACCATAATAATACTCGTATGTTTAATGCGCCGACAATCCATCAAGCGGTGCGGCTTCATAGCTTACCAAAGTCGCACTAAAACATTTTGATAGATGTTTGACCGCCGTGTGTAATGTTCTATATTTTCAATGGAACATATAAAATATTGGTGTAGTTTTCTTGAGTCATAGACTCTACACGTATCTCTTATGTTTGACTGCCATCTACTGGTCATACTTATCATTAAAACATGTACCAAATAAAATTGCTTCGAGGTCAGTAAGCAAAACCAGAATTATTCCGTACATTAGGCGCACTGTTGAGTTTTGAGAGAGAAAAATGATTTTAAGTGCGCCTTATAGTCCGGAAAATACGGAATATATCCATCCATCCATTTTCTACCGCTTATTCCCTTTGGGGTCGCGGGGGCGCTGTAGCCTATCTCAGCTACAATCGGGCGGAAGGCGGTGTACACCCTGGACAAGTCGCCACCTCATCGCAGTACGGAATATATATATATACTAATAACAGATTTGTTTTCAAATATGTGTATGCATTTTTGGAGCCTTTTTAAAGAAAATCAATACCAAATTATGCAAATTATAAAATGGCGTCATGGTGACCACCAATGGCAGCACGGTGGTAGAGGGGTTAGTGCGTCTGCCTCACAATACGAAGGTCCTGAGTAGTCGTGAGTTCAATCCCGGCCTCGGGATGTGGAGTTTGCATGTTCTCCCCGTGACTGCGTGGGCTCCCTCCGGGTACTCCGGCTTCCTCCCACCTCCAAAGACATGCACCTGGGGATAAGTTGATTGGCAACACTAAATTGGCCCTAGTGTGTGAATGTGAGTGTGAATGTTGTCTGTCTATCTGTGTTGGCCCTGCGATGAGGTGGCGACTTGTCCAGGGTGTACCCCGCCTTCCGCCCGATTGTAGCTGAGATAGGCTCCAGCGCCCCCCGCGACCCCGAAGGGAATAAGCGGTAGAAAATGGATGGATGGATGGGTGACCACGACCTAACCATGCCCGCAACCATACTTGCCAACCTTGAGACGTCCAAATTCCGGAGATTGTTGAGGTGGGCAGGGCCGGGGGTCGGGGTGAAATTAAAGTATTTATTATATATATATTTCTATAGTACAGTACACAGTAATGAAAACACAGTTGTTCTACTAACTGTACTGTACTTGCTGCTTACTTAAAAAAAAAAAAAAACACTTACCTTTCACTATTTGAGTAGCTTTTGTTCTCCCATTTGAGTACTGGCGAGCGATCTCTGAATCCGGGAACATATCCTTCACAGATTTGTTGAAAACATCCGCAAATGAGAACGGGATGTTGCTTGCAGCTATCAGCATAGTCATCTTTGTCTCGGCATATGTTACACCCTCGGGTCTTCATTTAGCAAGGTGGCCCATAATACTGGGCTGCGTTGCCACCGCCTTGTGCTTCTCTGACCGTTACTACTTGCCGTACTTTTGAAGCAATGCATGATGGGAATCCGGATGTTGTGTGTCAGTGTATTAACGTGCCGGCTGGAATAAACACACGCTGAGAAATAGCTCCGTGCCTGCCTACTTTATGGGTTATAGATAAACCTATGGATAACGGAGACGTATATAATAGTCTCCTTTTCAGGTGAGAGAGGATGCTAAAGGCAGTTTATTGTCGTCCGGCTGGAAATTCGGGAGAATGGTTGTCCCGGGAGATTTTCGGGAGAGGCACTGAAATTCGGGAGTCTCCCGGAAAATTCGGGAGGGTTGGCAAGTATGCCCCCAACGCCACAGGTAATCTAAGGGAAACCCTGCACAGTGTGAGTTACTCCTCCTCCATTGGGCAAATAGAGTTCTTAACAAAAATAAAAGTGCAAGCGCCACAAGACAATAGTTTAACACCTGTGACGTGTGTCTGTGCTTTTAAGAGGTGGTGCTGTTGTGTGTGTCGTGTGCGAGAGAGCGGCAGAGTGACCAGTGTCATGGAGAGTTTTGGCGTCTGTGTGTTGAGTGCCTGAGCGTGAGTTGAGGCGAACAACTCCCTGAGTTTGCTACGGTTTGTGAGCGTGTATCTGCGACTGTGTCTCTCCTTCAAAGTATCATAACTTTCAGCTACAACACGATTGCAAAAGCCACGACAAAATGTTGCATAGATTATGTTATACAGATCATCTTCAAGCCGATTTCTGACATTCGCTTTCGGATGCACCGTTTTGTGGGCGGTCTTATTTACGTGGCTCACCTTCTGCAGCGTTTTCTCCCCGTCATCTTTGTTGTAGCGGCGTAGCGTGCAAGGACGAGAGTGGAAGAAGTGTCAAAAGATGGAGCTCATTGTTTTAATGACATTCACACTTGACTTAAATCAATAACGGAGCAGCATCTCCTTAATAACCTGTGAAAAAACGTCCAATCGGAACTCTCTAATAACTAAAGTTCTTTGTGTGAATAATGTAAACTCACTACACCGGTATGTTTTAGCACTTTCATGGCGAGTTTACTGACAGATATATGTAAGAACTTCACACTACTTTATATTAGAAATGGCAACAGCGGAGGATGAATGTCCCATAACAAGAAGATAGAGAAAAAGAAGAAGCTTATCGACTACGGTGTCGACACGGAATACAAAGGTGAACTCGCGCAATTTTTCAGGATTTATGCAGATCCCAAATACAGATCAGCAAGTTTTGCATAATATTGTGAAACAAAATGCCAGATAATATCTTACCTTATATACACCATAATAATAAAAAAAAAAATAATAAAAGCACAGACACACGTCACAGGTGTTAAACTATTGTCTTGTGGCGCTTGCACTTTTATTTTTGTTAAGAACTCTATTTGCCCAATGGAGGAGGAGTAACTCACACTGTGCAGGGTTTCCCTTAGATTACCTGTGGCGTTGGGGGCATACTTGCCAACCCTCCCGAATTTTCCGGGAGACTCCCGAATTTCAGTGCCTCTCCCGAAAATCTCCCGGGACAACCATTCTCCCGAATTTCCAGCCGGACGACAATAAACTGCCTTTAGCATCCTCTCTCACCTGAAAAGGAGACTATTATATACGTCTCCGTTATCCATAGGTTTATCTATAACCCATAAAGTAGGCACGACAAATACAAACAACACAACACAATGATAAAGCTGCAACAAGAAACAACAGGAATATGAGAAACTTGCCCTGCAGTGTCCAGGATACACTATTTATTTTACAGTCACACTGGCTGACTTTTTCTGCCAAAAAGTTATCGTTTCGGATCGAATCGTTCTAAAGAAAAACCGAGAGATCTGTGGTCCCTCCTAGGGTTTCTTGTTGTCCCCATTGGGTAGAGGTTTTTTTGCCCCGGATGTGGGTTCAGATTCAGGTATGTCGTTGTGGTTTGTGCAGCCCTTTGAGGAATTTGTGATTAAGGGCTACATAAATAAACTTTGATTGATTGATAGATTGATATTTTTCCTGATTCGTATTGGCAACCACAAAAATGGAATTGTACACCACTAAATAGAGATAGATAGATAGATAGATAGATGGATAGTACTTTCTTGATTCCTTCAGGAGAGTTCCCTCAGGAAAATTAAAATTCCAGCAGCAGTGTACAGAATTGAGATCGAATTTAAAAAGTAAAAAGTAAATAATTGGGGTATAAACGGAAACAAAATAGAAAAATATTACAATAAGAATAAAAATAAAAAGCAACAATGAGAATAAAATCTTGACTATAATTCAAAAACGTATGTGTAATGAATTCGGACTTAAATAAAACGTAAAGAAACATCAATAAAAGGCTTCTTACAATGGAGCCAATGGGAGCTATGACGTCGATGCTTCTTTTGTTTTTATTCCGACCATAAAAGCCAATAACCGTTGTGGCTTGAGCAGCCCTTTGAGACACTTGTGATTAAGGGCTATATAAATAAACTTTGATTGATTGATTGATTGATTGATTGAAATAACCATCCAAAAAGCGCCAACAATACTCCATTTGCATTTCATGAGCTGAGTAAAAAACAAGATATTGGAGATGTTGTTAGACTTAGACTTAGATGAACTTTAATGATCCACAAGGGAAATTGTTCATCATTGTTATTATAAGCGCTAACGTTAAGGACCTCTCTCCTGCTGGCCCCACTCTCTCACTATTATGTTAGATCCACTATGGACTGGACTCTCACTATTATGTTAGATCCACTATGAACTGGACTCTCACTATTATGTTAGATCCACTATGGACTGGACTCTCACTATTATGTTGGATCCACTATGGACTGGACTCTCACTATTATGTTAGATCCACTATGAACTGCACTCTCACTATTATGTTAGATCCACTATGGACTGGACTCTCACTATTATGTTAGATCCACTATGGACTGGACTCTCACTAATATGTTAGATCCACTATGGACTGGACTCTCACACTATTATGTTAGATCCACTATGGACTGGACTCTCACTATTATGTTAGATCCACTATGAACTGGACTCTCACTATTATGTTAGATCCACTATGGACTGGACTCTCACTATTATGTTAGATCCACTATGGACTGGACTCTCACTATTATGTTAGATCCACTATGAACTGCACTCTCACTATTATGTTAGATCCACTATGGACTGGACTCTCACACTATTATGTTAGATCCACTATGGACTGGACTCTCACTATTATGTTAGATCCACTATGAACTGCACTCTCACTATTATGTTAGATCCACTATGGACTGGACTCTCACACTATTATGTTGGATCCACTATGGACTGGACTCTCACTATTATGTTAGATCCACTATGGACTGGACTCTCACTATTATGTTAGATCCACTATGGACTGGACTGTCACTATTATGTTAGATCCACTATGGACTGGACTCTCACACTATTATGTTAGATCCACTATGGACTGGACTCTCACTATTATGTTAGATCCACTATGAACTGCACTCTCACTATTATGTTAGATCCACTATGGACTGGACTCTCACACTATTATGTTGGATCCACTATGGACTGGACTCTCACTATTATGTTAGATCCACTATGGACTGGACTCTCACTATTATGTTAGATCCACTATGGACTGGACTGTCACACTACTATGTTAGATCCACTATGGACTGGACTCTCACACTATTATGTTACATCCACTATGGACTGGACTCTCACTATTATGTTAGATCCACTATGGACTGCACTCTCACTATTATGTTAGATCCACTATGGACTGGACTCTCACTATTATGTTAGATCCACTATGGACTGCACTCTCACTACTGTGTTAGATCCACTATGGACTGGACTCTCACTATTATGTTAGATCCACTATTGACTGGACTCTCATTATTATGTTAGATCCACGATGGACTGGAGTCTCACTATTATATTAGATCCACTATGGACCGGAGTCTCACACTATTATGTTAGATCCACTATGGACTGGACTCTCACACTATTATGTTATATCCACTATGGACTGGACTCTCACTATTATGTTAGATCCACTATGGATTGAACTCTCACTATTAGATCCACTATGGACTGGACCCTCACTATTATGTTAGATCCACTATGGACTGGACTCTCACACTATTATGTTAGATCCACTATGGACTGGACACTCACACTATTATGTTAGATCCACTATGGACTGGACTCCCACTATTATGTTAGATCCACCATGGACTGGACTCTCACACTCTTATGTTAGATCCACTATGGACTGGACTCTCACACTATTTTGTTAGATCCACTATGGACTGGACTCTCACTATTATGTTAGATCCACTATGGACTGGACTCTCACACTATTATGTTAGATCCACTATGGACTGGACTCTCACTATTATGTTAGATCCACTATGGACTGGACTCTCACTATTATGTTAGACCCACTATGGACTGGACTCTCACTATTATGTTTGACCCACTATGGAAAGGACTCTCACACTATTATGTTAGATCCACTATGGACTGGACTCTCACTATTATGTTAGACCCACTATGGACTGGACTCTCACTATTATGTTAGACCCACTATGGACTGGACTCTCACACTATTATGTTAGATCCACTATGAACTGGACTCTCACACTATTATGTTAGATCCACTATGGACTGGACTCTCACACTATTATGTTAGATCCCCTATGGACTGGACTCTCACTATTATGTTAGAGCCACTATGGACTGGACTCTCACTATAATGTTAGATCCACTATGGACTGACTCTCACTATTATGTTTGATCCACTATGGACTGGACTCTCACTATTATGTTGGATCCACTATGGACTGGACTCTCACTATTATGTTAGATCCACTATGGACTGGACTCTCACTATTATGTTAGATCCACTATGGACTGGACTCTCACACTTTTATGTTAGATCCACTATGGACTGCACTGTCACACTACTATGTTAGATCCACTATGGACTGGACTCTCACACTATTATGTTACATCCACTATGGACTGCACTCTCACTATTATGTTACATCCACTATGGACTGGACTCTCACTATTATGTTAGATCCACTATGGACTGCACTCTCACTACTATGTTAGATCCACTATGGACTGGACTCTCATTATTATGTTAGATCCACTATGGACTGGGCTCTCACTATTATGTTAGATCCACGATGGACTGGAGTCTCACTATTATATTAGATCCACTATGGACCGGAGTCTCACACTATTATGTTAGATCCACTATAGACTGGACTCTCACACTATTATGTTAGATCCACTATGAACTGGGCTCTCACTATTATGTTAGAGCCACGATGGACTGGAGTCTCACTATTATATTAGATCCACTATGGACCGGAGTCTCACACTATTATGTTAGATCCACTATGGACTGGACTCTCACACTATAATGTTAGATCCACTATGGACTGGACTCTCACTATTATGTTAGATCCACTATGGACTGGACTCTCACTATTATGTTAGATCCACTATGGACTGGACTCTCATTATTATGTTAGATCCACTATGGACTGGACTCTCACTATTATGTTAGATCCACTATGAACTGTACTCTCACTATTATGTTAGATCCACTATGGACTGGACTCTCACACTATTATGTTAGATCCACTATGGACTGGACTCTCACTATTATGTTAGATCCACTATGAACTGCACTCTCACTATTATGTTAGATCCACTATGGACTGGACTCTCACACTATTATGTTGGATCCACTATGGACTGGACTCTCACTATTATGTTAGATCCACTATGGACTGGACTCTCACTATTATGTTAGATCCACTATGGACTGGACTGTCACTATTATGTTAGATCCACTATGGACTGGACTCTCACACTATTATGTTAGATCCACTATGGACTGGACTCTCACTATTATGTTAGATCCACTATGAACTGCACTCTCACTATTATGTTAGATCCACTATGGACTGGACTCTCACACTATTATGTTGGATCCACTATGGACTGGACTCTCACTATTATGTTAGATCCACTATGGACTGGACTCTCACTATTATGTTAGATCCACTATGGACTGGACTGTCACACTACTATGTTAGATCCACTATGGACTGGACTCTCACACTATTATGTTACATCCACTATGGACTGGACTCTCACTATTATGTTAGATCCACTATGGACTGCACTCTCACTATTATGTTAGATCCACTATGGACTGGACTCTCACTATTATGTTAGATCCACTATGGACTGCACTCTCACTACTATGTTAGATCCACTATGGACTGGACTCTCACTATTATGTTAGATCCACTATTGACTGGACTCTCATTATTATGTTAGATCCACGATGGACTGGAGTCTCACTATTATATTAGATCCACTATGGACCGGAGTCTCACACTATTATGTTAGATCCACTATGGACTGGACTCTCACACTATTATGTTATATCCACTATGGACTGGACTCTCACTATTATGTTAGATCCACTATGGATTGAACTCTCACTATTAGATCCACTATGGACTGGACCCTCACTATTATGTTAGATCCACTATGGACTGGACTCTCACACTATTATGTTAGATCCACTATGGACTGGACACTCACACTATTATGTTAGATCCACTATGGACTGGACTCCCACTATTATGTTAGATCCACCATGGACTGGACTCTCACACTCTTATGTTAGATCCACTATGGACTGGACTCTCACACTATTTTGTTAGATCCACTATGGACTGGACTCTCACTATTATGTTAGATCCACTATGGACTGGACTCTCACACTATTATGTTAGATCCACTATGGACTGGACTCTCACTATTATGTTAGATCCACTATGGACTGGACTCTCACTATTATGTTAGACCCACTATGGACTGGACTCTCACTATTATGTTTGACCCACTATGGACTGGACTCTCACACTATTATGTTAGATCCACTATGGACTGGACTCTCACTATTATGTTAGACCCACTATGGACTGGACTCTCACTATTATGTTAGACCCACTATGGACTGGACTCTCACACTATTATGTTAGATCCACTATGAACTGGACTCTCACACTATTATGTTAGATCCACTATGGACTGGACTCTCACACTATTATGTTAGATCCCCTATGGACTGGACTCTCACTATTATGTTAGAGCCACTATGGACTGGACTCTCACTATAATGTTAGATCCACTATGGACTGACTCTCACTATTATGTTTGATCCACTAAGGACTGGACTCTCACTATTATGTTGGATCCACTATGGACTGGACTCTCACTATTATGTTAGATCCACTATGGACTGGACTCTCACTATTATGTTAGATCCACTATGGACTGGACTCTCACACTTTTATGTTAGATCCACTATGGACTGCACTGTCACACTACTATGTTAGATCCACTATGGACTGGACTCTCACACTATTATGTTACATCCACTATGGACTGCACTCTCACTATTATGTTACATCCACTATGGACTGGACTCTCACTATTATGTTAGATCCACTATGGACTGCACTCTCACTACTATGTTAGATCCACTATGGACTGGACTCTCATTATTATGTTAGATCCACTATGGACTGGGCTCTCACTATTATGTTAGATCCACGATGGACTGGAGTCTCACTATTATATTAGATCCACTATGGACCGGAGTCTCACACTATTATGTTAGATCCACTATAGACTGGACTCTCACACTATTATGTTAGATCCACTATGAACTGGGCTCTCACTATTATGTTAGAGCCACGATGGACTGGAGTCTCACTATTATATTAGATCCACTATGGACCGGAGTCTCACACTATTATGTTAGATCCACTATGGACTGGACTCTCACACTATAATGTTAGATCCACTATGGACTGGACTCTCACTATTATGTTAGATCCACTATGGACTGGACTCTCACACTATTATGTTAGATCCACTATGGACTGGACTCTCACACTATTATGTTAGATCCAATATGGACTGGACTCTCACACTATTATGTTAGATCCACTATGGACTGGACTGTCACACTATCATGTTAGATCCACTATGGACTGGACTCTCACACTATTATGTTAGAGCCACTGTGGACTGGACTCCCACTAATATGTTGGATCCACTATGGACTGGACTCTCACACTATTATGTTAGATCCACTATGGACTGGACTCTCACACTATTTTGTTAGATCCACTATGGACTGGACTCTCACTATTATGTTAGATCCACTATGGACTGGACTCTCACTATTATGTTAGATCCACTATGGACTGGACTCTCACTATTATGTTAGATCCACTATGGACTGGACTTTCACTATTATGTTAGATCCACTATGGACTGGACTCTTACACTATTATGTTAGATCCACTATGGACTGGACTCTCACTATTATGTTAGACCCACTATGGACAGGACTCTCACTATTATGTTAGACCCACTATGGACTGGACTCTCACACTATTATGTTGGATCCACTATGGACTGGACTCTCACACTATTATGTTAGATCCACTATGGACTGGACTCTCACTATTATGTTAGACCCACTATGGACTGGACTCTCACTATTATGTTAGACCCACTATGGACTGGACTCTCACACTATTATGTTAGATCCACTATGGACTGGACTCTCACACTATTATGTTAGAGCCACTATGGACTGGACTCTCACACTATTATGTTAGATCCACTATGGACTGGACTCTCACACTATTATGTTAGATCCACTATGGACTGGACTCTCACTAATATGTTAGATCCACTATGGACTGGACTCTCACTATAATGTTAGATCCACTATGGACTGACTCTCACTATTATGTTAGATCCACTATGGACTGGACTATCACACTATTATGTTAGATCCACTATGGACTGGACTCTCACACTATTATGTTAGATCCACTATGGACTGGACTCTCACTATTATGTTAGATCCACTATGGACTGGACTCTCACTATAATGTTAGATCCACTATGGACTGACTCTCACTATTATGTTAGATCCACTATGGACTGGACTCTCACTATTATGTTGGATCCACTATGGACTGGACTCTCACTATTATGTTGGATCCACTATGGACTGGACTCTCACTATTATGTTAGATCCACTATGGACTGGACTCTCACTATTATGTTAGATCCACTATGGACTGGACTCTCACACTTTTATGTTGGATCCACTATGGACTGCACTGTCACACTACTATGTTAGATCCACTATGGACTGGACTCTCACTATTATGTTAGATCCACTATGGACTGGACTCTCACTATTATGTTAGAACCACTATGGACTGCACTCTCACTACTATGTTAGATCCACTATGGACTGGACTCTCACTATTATGTTAGATCCACTATGGACTGGGCTCTCACTATTATGTTAGATCCACAATGGACTGGAGTCTAACTATTATATTAGATCCACTATGGACCGGAGTCTAACACTATTATGTTAGATCCACTATGGACTGGACTCTCACACTATTATGTTGGATCCACTATGAACTGGGCTCTCACTATTTTGTTAGATCCACTGTGGACTGGACTCACACTATTATGTTAGATCCACTATGGACTGGACTCTCACTATTATGTTAGATCCACTATGGACTGGATTCTCACTATTATGTTAGATCCACTGTGGACTGGACTCACACTATTATGTTAGATCCACTATGGACTGGACTCTCACTATTATGTTAGATCCACTATGGACTGGACTCTCACACTATTATGTTAGATCCACTATGGACTGGACTCTCACACTATTATGTTAGATCCACTATGGACTGGACTCTCACACTATTATGTTAGATCCACTATGGACTGGACTCTCACTTTTATGTTAGATCCACTACAGACTAGACTCTCACTATTATGTTAGATCCACGATGGACTGGACTCTCACTAGTACAGTATGTCAGATCCACTATGGACCGGAGTCTCACACTATTATGTTAGATCCACTATGGACTGGACTCTCACACTATTATGTTAGATCCACTATGGACTGGACTCTCACACTATTATGTTAGATCCACTATGGACTGGACTCTCACTATTATGTTAGATCCACTATGGACTGGACTCACACTATTATGTTAGATCCACTATGGACTGGACTCTCACACTATTATGTTAGATCCACTATGGACTGGACTCTCACTTTTATGTTAGATCCACTATGGACTGGACTCTCACTATTATGTTAGATCCACTATGGACTGGACTCTCACACTATTATGTTAGATCCACTATGGACTGGACTCTCACTATTATGTTTGATCCACTATGGACTGGACTCTCACACTATTATGTTAGATCCACTATGGACTGGACTCTCACACTATTATGTTAGATCCACTATGCACTGGACTCTCACTTTATTATGTTAGATCCACTATGGACTGGACTCTCATTATTATGTTAGATCCACTATGGACTGGACTCACACTATTTTGTTAGATCCACTATGGACTGGACTCTCACTATTATGTTAGATCCACTATGGACTGGACTCCCACTATTATGTTAGATCCACTATGGACTGGACTCTCACACTATTATGTTAGATCCACTATGGACTGGACTCTCACTATTATGTTAGATCCACTATGGACTGGACTCACACTATTATGTTGGATCCACTATGGACTGGACTCTCACTATTATGTTAGATCCACTATGGACTGGACTCTCACTATTATGTTAGATCCACTATGAACTGGACTCACACTATTATGTTAGATCCACTATGGACTGGACTCTCACTATTATGTTAGATCCACTATGGACTGGACTCTCACACTATTATGTTAGATCCACTATGGACTGGACTCTCACACTATTATGTTAGATCCACTATGGACTGGACTCTCACACTATTATGTTAGATCCACTATGGACTGGACTCTCACTTTTATGTTAGATCCACTACAGACTAGACTCTCACTATTATGTTAGATCCACGATGGACTGGACTCTCACTAGTACAGTATGTCAGATCCACTATGGACCGGAGTCTCACACTATTATGTTAGATCCACTATGGACTGGACTCTCACACTATTATGTTATATCCACTATGGACTGGACTCTCACTATTATGTTAGATCCACTATGGACTGGACTCTCACTATTATGTTGGATCCACTATGGACTGGATTCTCACTATTATGTTAGATCCACTATGGACTGGACTCTCACTTTTATGTTAGATCCACTATGGACTGGACTCTCACTATTATGTTAGATCCACTATGGACTGGACTCTCACACTATTATGTTAGATCCACTATGGCCTGGACTCTCACACTATTTTGTTAGATCCACTATGGACTGGACTCTCACTATTATGTTAGATCCACTATGGACTGGACTCACACTATTATGTTAGATCCACTATGGACTGGACTCTCACACTATTATGTTAGACCCACTATGGACTGGACTCTCACTTTTATGTTAGATCCACTCTGGACTGGACTCTCACTATTATGTTAGATCCACTATGGACTGGACTCTCACACTATTATGTTAGATCCACTAGGGACTGGACTCTCACTATTATGCTAGACCCACTATGGACTGGACTCTCACTATTATGTTAGACCCACTATGGACTGGACTCTCACTATTATGTTAGATCCACTATGGACTGGACTCTCACTATTATGTTAGAACCACTATGGACTGGACTCTCACACTATTATGTTAGATCCACTATAGACTGGACTCTCACACTATTATGTTAGATCCACTATGGACTGGACTCTCATTATTATGTTAGATCTACTATGGACTGGACTCACACTATTATGTTAGATCCACTATGGACTGGACTCTCACTATTATGTTAGATCCACTATGGACTGGACTCCCACTATTATGTTAGATCCACTATGGACTGGACTCTCACACTATTATGTTAGATCCACTATGGACTGGACTCTCACTATTATGTTAGATCCACTATGGACTGGACTCACACTATTATGTTAGATCCACTATGGACTGGACTCTCACTATTATGTTAGATCCACTATGGACTGGATTCTCACTATTATGTTAGATCCACTATGGACTGGACTCACACTATTATGTTAGATCCACTATGGACTGGACTTTCACTTTTATGTTAGATCCACTATGGATTGAACTCTCACTATTAGATCCACTATGGACTGGACTCTCACTATTATGTTAGATCCACTATGGACTGGACTCTCACACTATTATGTTAGATCCACTATGGACTGGACACTCACACTATTATGTTAGATCCACTATGGACTGGACTCCCACTATTATGTTAGATCCACTATGGACTGGACTCTCACACTCTTATGTTAGATCCACTATGGACTGGACTCTCACACTATTTTGTTAGATCCACTATGGACTGGACTCTCACTATTATGTTAGATCCACTATGGACTGGACTCTCACACTATTATGTTAGATCCACTATGGACTGGACTCTCACTATTATGTTAGATCCACTATGGACTGGACTCTCACTATTATGTTAGATCCACTATGGACTGGACTCTCACTATTATGTTAGATCCACTATGGACTGGACTTTCACTATTATGTTAGATCCACTATGTACTGGACTCTCACACTATTATGTTAGATCCACTATGGACTGGACTCTCACTATTATGTTAGACCCACTACGGACTGGACTCTCACTATTATGTTTGACCCACTATGGACTGGACTCTCACACTATTATGTTAGATCCACTATGGACTGGACTCTCACTTTTATGTTAGATCCACTATGGACTGGACTCTCACTATTATGTTAGATCCACGATGGACTGGACTCTCACTATTACAGTATGTTCGATCCACTATGGACTGGACTCTCACACTATTATGTTAGATCCACTATGGACTGGACTCTCACTATTATGTTAGATCCACTATGGACTGGACTCTCACTATTATGTTAGATCCACTATGGACTGGACTCTCACTATTATGTTAGATCCACTATGGACTGGACTTTCACTATTATGTTAGATCCACTATGTACTGGACTCTCACACTATTATGTTAGATCCACTATGGACTGGACTCTCACTATTATGTTAGACCCACTACGGACTGGACTCTCACTATTATGTTTGACCCACTATGGACTGGACTCTCACACTATTATGTTAGATCCACTATGGACTGGACTCTCACTTTTATGTTAGATCCACTATGGACTGGACTCTCACTATTATGTTAGATCCACGATGGACTGGACTCTCACTATTACAGTATGTTCGATCCACTATGGACCGGAGTCCCACACTATTATGTTAGATCCACTATGGACTGGACTCTCACACTATTATGTTATATCCACTATGGACTGGACTCTCACTATTATGTTAGACCCACTATGGACTGGACTCTCACTATTATGTTAGACCCAGTATGGACTGGACTCTCACACTATTATGTTAGATCCACTATGGACTGGACTCTCACACTATTATGTTAGAGCCACTATGTACTGGACTCTCACACTATTATGTTAGATCCACTATGGACTGGACTCTCACACTATTATGTTAGATCCACTATGGACTGGACTCTCACACTATTATGCTATATCCACTATGGACTGGGCTCTCACTATTATGTTAGATCCACTATGGACTGGACTCACACTATTATGTTAGATCCACTATGGACTGGACTCTCACTATTATGTTAGATCCACTATGGACTGGACTCTCACTATTATGTTAGATCCACTATGGACTGGACTCTCACTATTATGTTAGATCCACTATGGACTGGACTCACACTATTATGTTAGATCCACTATGGACTGGACTCTCACTATTATGTTAGATCCACTATGGACTGGACTCACACTATTATGTTAGATCCACTATGGACTGGACTTTCACTTTTATGTTAGATCCACTATGGATTGAACTCTCACTATTAGATCCACTATGGACTGGACTCTCACTATTATGTTAGATCCACTATGGACTGGACTCTCACACTATTATGTTAGATCCACTATGGACTGGACACTCACACTATTATGTTAGATCCACTATGGACTGGACTCCCACTATTATGTTAGATCCACTATGGACTGGACTCTCACACTCTTATGTTAGATCCACTATGGACTGGACTCTCACACTATTTTGTTAGATCCACTATGGACTGGACTCTCACTATTATGTTAGATCCACTATGGACTGGACTCTCACACTATTATGTTAGATCCACTATGGACTGGACTCTCACTATTATGTTAGATCCACTATGGACTGGACTCTCACTATTATGTTAGATCCACTATGGACTGGACTCTCACTATTATGTTAGATCCACTATGGACTGGACTTTCACTATTATGTTAGATCCACTATGTACTGGACTCTCACACTATTATGTTAGATCCACTATGGACTGGACTCTCACTATTATGTTAGACCCACTACGGACTGGACTCTCACTATTATGTTTGACCCACTATGGACTGGACTCTCACACTATTATGTTAGATCCACTATGGACTGGACTCTCACTTTTATGTTAGATCCACTATGGACTGGACTCTCACTATTATGTTAGATCCACGATGGACTGGACTCTCACTATTACAGTATGTTCGATCCACTATGGACTGGACTCTCACACTATTATGTTAGATCCACTATGGACTGGACTCTCACTATTATGTTAGATCCACTATGGACTGGACTCTCACTATTATGTTAGATCCACTATGGACTGGACTCTCACTATTATGTTAGATCCACTATGGACTGGACTTTCACTATTATGTTAGATCCACTATGTACTGGACTCTCACACTATTATGTTAGATCCACTATGGACTGGACTCTCACTATTATGTTAGACCCACTACGGACTGGACTCTCACTATTATGTTTGACCCACTATGGACTGGACTCTCACACTATTATGTTAGATCCACTATGGACTGGACTCTCACTTTTATGTTAGATCCACTATGGACTGGACTCTCACTATTATGTTAGATCCACGATGGACTGGACTCTCACTATTACAGTATGTTCGATCCACTATGGACCGGAGTCCCACACTATTATGTTAGATCCACTATGGACTGGACTCTCACACTATTATGTTATATCCACTATGGACTGGACTCTCACTATTATGTTAGACCCACTATGGACTGGACTCTCACTATTATGTTAGACCCAGTATGGACTGGACTCTCACACTATTATGTTAGATCCACTATGGACTGGACTCTCACACTATTATGTTAGAGCCACTATGTACTGGACTCTCACACTATTATGTTAGATCCACTATGGACTGGACTCTCACACTATTATGTTAGATCCACTATGGACTGGACTCTCACACTATTATGCTATATCCACTATGGACTGGGCTCTCACTATTATGTTAGATCCACTATGGACTGGACTCACACTATTATGTTAGATCCACTATGGACTGGACTCTCACTATTATGTTAGATCCACTATGGACTGGACTCTCACTATTATGTTAGATCCACTATGGACTGGACTCTCACTATTATGTTAGATCCACTATGGACTGGACTCACACTATTATGTTAGATCCACTATGGACTGGACTCTCACTATTATGTTAGATCCACTATGGACTGGACTCTCACTATTATGTTAGATCCACTATGGACTGGACTCTCACTATTATGTTATATCCACTATGGACTGGACTCTCACTATTATGTTAGACCCACTATGGACTGGACTCTCACTATTATGTTAGACCCACTATGGACTGGACTCTCACACTATTATGTTAGATCCACTATGGACTGGACTCTCACACTATTATGTTAGAGCCACTATGTACTGGACTCTCACACTATTATGTTAGATCCACTATGGACTGGACTCTCACACTATTATGTTAGACCCACTATGGACTGGACTCTCACTATTATGTTAGACCCACTATGGACTGGACTCTCACACTATTATGTTAGATCCACTATGGACTGGACTCTCACACTATTATGTTAGATCCACTATGGACTGGACTCTCACACTATTATGTTAGATCCACTATGGGGGGGTCACCCACATCTGCGGTCCTCTCCAAGGTTTCTCATTGTCATCCCACTGGGTTGAGTTTTTCCTTGCCCTGATGTGGGCTCTGAACCCAGGATGTCATTGTGGCTTGAGCAGCCCTTAGAGACACTTGTGATTTAGGGCTATATAAATAAACTTTGATTGATTGATTGATTGATTGATTGACCTACATTTAGTTGCGCATTGTTCGGAGAGAGTCGACTTCTTATGCTGTTAGAAATACTGATTGATTATTGATTTCCTGTTGTGTGCAAACACACATGCAACTCTGGTTAAGTAAGTCCATAGTGTACGTGCCAGCCACTCATCTCATTTTTCAATAAAAGCATCATAATGATGTGTCTCTCTGAAGCGCTAAGAGAGCGGAAGCAACATTTTAATGCACCGTTGTACCACTGGAGCGCCTCAATCTTCATAAATATGCATATTCCGCTAACCCTAACCAGAAACCCCCAGCCCCCCCTCCGCCCCCCACTATCCCCCACCAACCCGAACCTGATTTCTAAAAATGGCAGAAGGCTTAACGTCCGTGACAGCAGACGTCACACTTTGATGAGAGCCGTGCTTTTCCCAGGCCGGGTCTGTTCGCAGGGAGAGAATCACACTTTACAAGATAAACCGTCCTCAATAGCAGACGGCTTAAACAGCCAACAACCTGATATGGTTGCCAAGGAAACCCTCCTGGAGAACCAATGGGAGGTTTTTTTTTCTCTCTCTCTCTCTCCTTGATCTGTGCAAACAATTAATACCTTACTCAAGCGTAACCCTGTGAGCCAGGAGACAAACATAAATCCCAGCCAGGAGAAGAATAGACTTCATTCAATAATAAAACAACATTTTATTGGCAAAACTGCATCATTAGCAACATGGATAAAAGCACTGCATTAGCAACATGGCTAACAACACTATATTAACAACATTGCTAATAAAACTACATGAGCAACATTGCTAATAAAATACATTAGCAACATGGCTAACAACACTATATTAGCAACATGCTAATAAAACTACATCAGCAACATTCCTAATAAAACTATATAAGCAACATTGCTAATAAAACTACATGAGCAACATTGCTAATGAAACTACATGAGCAACATTGCTAATAAAATACATTAGCAACATGGCTAACAACACTGTATTAGCAACATGCTAATAAAACTACATGAGCAACATTGCTAATAAAACTATATTAGCAACAATGCTAATAAAACTACATGAGCAACATTGCTAATAAAATACATTAGCAACATGGCTAACAACACTATATTAGCAACATGCTAATAAAACTACATTAGCAACATTGCTAATAAAACTACATGAGCAACATTGCTAATAAAATACATTAGCAACATGGCTAACAACACTATATTAGCAACGTTGCTAATAAAACTACATTAGCAACATTGCTAATAAAACTACATGAGCAACATTGCTAATAAAACTATATTAGCAACAATGCTAATAAAACTACATGAGCAACATTGCTAATAAAATACATTAGCAACATGGCTAACAACACTATATTAGCAACATGCTAATAAAACTACATTAGCAACATTGCTAATAAAACTACATGAGCAACATTGCTAATAAAATACATTAGCAACATGGCTAACAACACTATATTAGCAATGTTGCTAATAAAACTACATTAGCAACATTGCTAATAAAATACATTAGCAACATGGCTAACAACACTATATTAGCAATGTTGCTAATAAAACTACATTAGCAACATTGCTAATAAAACTACATGAGCAACATTGCTAATAGAATTACATGAGCAACATTGCTAATAAAATACAATAGCAACATGGCTAACAACACTATATTAGCAACATGCTAATAAAACTATGTTAGCAACATTGCTAATAAAACTACATTAGCAACATTGCTAATAAAATACATTAGCAACATGGCTAACAACACTATATTAGCAACGTTGCTAATAAAACTACATTAGCAACGTTGCTAATAAAACTACATTAGCAACATTGCTAATAAAACTACACTAACAAATTGCTAAACACTACATTGGCAATATTGCTAATAAAACTATATTAGCAACATTGCTAATAAAACTACATTAGCAACATTGCTAATAACACTAAATTAGCAACATTCCTAAAAAAAAAACTACATTAGCAACATGGCTAACAGCACCACATTGGCAACATTGCTAATAAAACTACATGAGCAACATTGCTAATAAAACTACACGAGCAACATTGCTAACAACACTGCATTGGCAACATTGCTAATAAAACTACATTAGCAACACTGCTAATAAGACTATATTAGCAACATTGCTAATAAAACTACATTAGCAACATTGCTAATAAAACTACATTAGCAACATGGCTAACAACACTACATTAGCAACATTGCTAATACAACTACAATAACAACATGGCTAACAACACCATATTGGTAACATTGCTAATAAAACTACATTAGCAACATGGCTAACAAAACTACATTAGCAACTTTGTTAATAAAATTACATTAGCAACATGGCTAATAAAACTACATTAGCAACATTGCTAACAACACTACATTAGCAAAATAGTTGATAAAACTACATTAGCAACATTGCTAACAACACTACATTAGCAAAATAGTTGATAAAACTACATTAGCAACATGGTTAATAAAACTACTTTAGCAACATGGCTAATAAAACTACATTAGCAACATGGCTAACAACACTACATTAGCAACATGGCTAAAAAAACTACATTAGCAACATTGCTAACAACACTACATTAGCAACATGGTTATTAAAACTACATTAGCAACATGGTTAATAAAACTACATTGGCAACATTGCTAATAAAACTACATTAGCAACATGGCTAATAAAACTACATTAGCAACATAGCTAACAACACCACATTGGCAACATTGCTAATAAAACTACATGAGCAACATTGCTAATAAAACTACATTAGCAACATTGCTAATAAAAGACATTAGCAACATGGTTAATAAAACTACATTAGCAACATAGCTAATAAAACTACATTAGCAACATGGCTAATAAAACTACATTAGCAACATGGCTAACAACACCACATTGGCAACATTGCTAATAAAACTACATGAGCAACATTGCTAATAAAACTACATTTGCAACATTGCTAATAAAATACATTAGCAACATGGTTAATAAAACTACATTAGCAACATGGTTAATAAAATTACATTAGCAACATTGCTAATAAAATACATTAGTAACATGGTTAATAAAACTACATTAGCAACATGGCTAATAAAACTACATTAGCAACATGGCTAATAAAACTACATTAGCAACATGGCTAATAAAACTACATTAGCAACATGGTTAATAAAACTACATTAGCAACATTGCTAATACAACTACACTAACAACATTGCTAAGAACAATACATTGGCAATATTGCTAATAAAACTATATTAGCAACATTGCTAATAAAACTACATTAGCAACATTGCTAATAACACTACATTAGCAACGTGGCTAACAACACTAAATTAGCAACATTGCTAAAAAAAACTACATTAGCAACATGGCTAACAGCACCACATTGGCAACATTGCTAATAAAACTACATGAGCAACATTGCTAATAAAACTACACGAGCAACATTGCTAACAACACTGCATTGGCAACATTGCTAATAAAACTACATTAGCAACATTGCTAATAAGACTACATTAGCAACACTGCTAATAAGACTATATTAGCAACATTGCTAATAAAACTACATTAGCAACATTGCTAATAAAACTACATTAGCTACATGGCTAACAACACTACATTAGCAACATTGCTAATACAACTACAATAACAACATGGCTAACAACACCATATTGGTAACATTGCTAATAAAACTACATTAGCAACATGGCTAACAAAACTACATTAGCAACTTTGTTAATGAAATTACATTAGCAACATGGCTAATAAAACTACATTAGCAACATTGCTAACAACACTACATTAGCAAAATAGTTGATAAAACTACATTAGC
Source organism: Nerophis lumbriciformis (assembly GCF_033978685.3). NCBI lineage: Eukaryota > Metazoa > Chordata > Actinopteri > Syngnathiformes > Syngnathidae > Nerophis > Nerophis lumbriciformis. The sequence goes on from NC_084556.2 coordinate 46,294,287, forward strand.
AACATTGCTAACAACACTACATTAGCAAAATAGTTGATAAAACTACATTAGCAACATGGTTAATAAAACTACTTTAGCAACATGGCTAATAAAACTACATTAGCAACATGGCTAACAACACTACATTAGCAACATGGCTAATAAAACTACATTAGCAACATTGCTAACAACACTACATTAGCAACATGGTTATTAAAACTACATTAGCAACATGGTTAATAAAACTTTATTGGCAACATTGCTAATAAAACTATATTAGCAACATGGCTAATAAAACTACATTAGCAACATAGCTAACAACACCACATGAGCAACATTGCTAATAAAACTACATTAGCAACATTGCTAATAAAATACATTAGCAACATGGTTAATAAAACTACATTAGCAACATAGCTAATAAATCTACATTAGCAACATGGCTAATAAAACTACATTAGCAACATGGCTAACAACACCACATTGGCAACATTGCTAATAAAACTACATGAGCAACATTGCTATTAAAACTACATTAGCAACATTGCTAATAAAATACATTAGCAACATGGTTAATAAAACTACATTAGCAACATAGCTAATAAATCTACATTAGCAACATGGCTAATAAAACTACATTAGCAACATGGCTAACAACACCACATTGGCAACATTGCTAATAAAACTACATGAGCAACATTGCTAATAAAACTACATTAGCAACATGGTTAATAAAATTACATTAGCAACATTGCTAATAAAATACATTAGCAACATGGTTAATAAAACTACATTAGCAACATGGCTAATAAAATACATTAACAACATGGCCAATAAAACTACATTAGCAACATGGCTAATAAAACTACAATAGCTACATTGCTAATAAAATACATTAGCAACATGTCTAATAAAACTACATTAGCCACATGGCTAATAAAACTACATTAGCAACATGGCTAATAAAACTACATTAGCAACATGGCTAATAAAATACATTAGCAACATGGTTAATAAAACTACATTGGCAACATTGCTAATGAAACTACATGAGCAACATTGCTAATAAAACTACATTAGCAACATTGCTAATAAAATACATTAGCAACATGGCTAATAAAACTACATTAGCAACATGGCTAATAAAACTACATTAGCAACATGGCTAATAAAATACATTAGCAACATTGCTAATAAAACTACATTAGCAACATGGTTAATAAAACTACATTGGCAACATTGCTAATAGAACTACATGAGCAACATGGCTAATAAAACTACATTAGCAACATTGCTATTAAAATACATTAGCAACATGGTTAATAAAACTACTTTAGCAACATGGCTATTAAAACTACATTAGCAACATGGCTAATAAAACTACATTAGCAACATGGCTAATAAAACTACATTAGCAACATGGTTAATAAAACTACATTAGCAACATGGCTAATAAAACTATATTAGCAACATGGTTAATAAAAGTACATTAGCAACATGGCTTATAAAACTTCATTAGCAACATGGCTAATAAAATACACTAGCAACATGGTTAATAAAACTACATTAGCAACATGGTTGATAAAATACATTAGCAAGATGGTTAACAAAATACATTAGCATCATGGCTAATAAAACTACATCAGCAACATGGCTAATAAAACTACATTAGCAACATGGTTAATAAAACTACATTAGCAACATGGCTAATAAAACTATATTAGCAACATGGTTAATAAAACTACATGAGCAACATGGCTAATAAAACTACATTAGCAACATTGCTATTAAAATACATTAGCAACATGGTTAATAAAACTACTTTAGCAACATGGCTATTAAAACTACATTAGCAACATGGCTAATAAAACTACATTAGCAACATGGCTAATAAAACTACATTAGCAACATGGTTAATAAAACTACATTAGCAACATGGCTAATAAAACTATATTAGCAACATGGTTAATAAAAGTACATTAGCAACATGGCTTATAAAACTACATTAGCAACATGGCTAATAAAATACATTAGCAACATGGTTAATAAAACTACATTAGCAACATGGTTAATAAAATACATTAGCAACATGGTTAACAAAATACATTAGCAACATGGCTAATAAAACTACATCAGCAACATGGCTAATAAAACTACATTAGCAACATGGCTAATAAAACTATTAGCAACGTGGTTAATAAAACTACATGAGCAACATGGCTAATAAAATACATTAGCAACATGTCTAATAAAACTACATTAGCCACATGGCTAATAAAACTACATTAGCAACATGGCTAATAAAACTACATTAGCAACATGGCTAATAAAATACATTAGCAACATGGTTAATAAAACTACATTGGCAACATTGCTAATGAAACTACATGAGCAACATTGCTAATAAAACTACATTAGCAACATTGCTAATAAAATACATTAGCAACATGGCTAATAAAACTACATTAGCAACATGGCTAATAAAACTACATTAGCAACATGGCTAATAAAATACATTAGCAACATGGCTAATAAAACTACATTAGCAACATGGTTAATAAAACTACATTGGCAACATTGCTAATAGAACTACATGAGCAACATGGCTAATAAAACTACATTAGCAACATTGCTATTAAAATACATTAGCAACATGGTTAATAAAACTACTTTAGCAACATGGCTATTAAAACTACATTAGCAACATGGCTAATAAAACTACATTAGCAACATGGCTAATAAAACTACATTAGCAACATGGTTAATAAAACTACATTAGCAACATGGCTAATAAAACTATATTAGCAACATGGTTGATAAAAGTACATTAGCAACATGGCTTATAAAACTTCATTAGCAACATGGCTAATAAAATACATTAGCAACATGGTTAATAAAACTACATTAGCAACATGGTTGATAAAATACATTAGCAACATGGTTAACAAAATACATTAGCATCATGGCTAATAAAACTACATCAGCAACATGGCTAATAAAACTACATTAGCAACATGGTTAATAAAACTACATTAGCAACATGGCTAATAAAACTATATTAGCAACATGGTTAATAAAACTACATGAGCAACATGGCTAATAAAACTACATTAGCAACATTGCTATTAAAATACATTAGCAACATGGTTAATAAAACTACTTTAGCAACATGGCTATTAAAACTACATTAGCAACATGGCTAATAAAACTACATTAGCAACATGGCTAATAAAACTACATTAGCAACATGGTTAATAAAACTACATTAGCAACATGGCTAATAAAACTATATTAGCAACATGGTTAATAAAAGTACATTAGCAACATGGCTTATAAAACTACATTAGCAACATGGCTAATAAAATACATTAGCAACATGGTTAATAAAACTACATTAGCAACATGGTTAATAAAATGCATTTGCAACATGGTTAACAAAATACATTAGCAACATGGCTAATAAAACTACATCAGCAACATGGCTAATAAAACTACATTAGCAACATGGCTAATAAAACTATTAGCAACATGGTTAATAAAACTACATGAGCAACATGGCTAATAAAACGACATTAGCAACATTGCTATTAAAATACATTAGCAACATGGTTAATAAAACTACTTTAGCAACATGGCTATTAAAACTACATTAGCAACATGGCTAATAAAACTACATTAGCAACATGGCTAATAAAACTACATTAGCAACATGGTTAATAAAACTACATTAGCAACATGGCTAATAAAACTATAATAGCAACATGGTTAATAAAAGTACATTAGCAACATGGCTTATAAAACTACATTAGCAACATGGCTAATAAAATACATTAGCAACATGGTTAATAAAACTACATTAGCAACATGGTTAACAAAATACATTAGCAACATGGCTAATAAAACTACATCAGCAACATGGCTAATAAAACTACATTAGCAACATGGTTAATAAAACTACATTAGCAACATGGCTAATAAAACTATAATAGCAACATGGTTTATAAAAGTACATTAGCAACATGACTTGTAAAACTACATTAGCAACATGGCTAATAAAATACATTAGCAACATGGTTAATAAAACTACATTAGCAACATGGTTAATAAAATACATTAGCAACATGGTTAACAAAATACATTAGCAACATGGCTAATAAAACTACATAAGCAACATGGTTAATAAAACTACATGAGCAACATGGCTAATAAAACTACATTAGCAACATGGCTATTAAAACTACATTAGCAACATGGCTAATAAAACTACATTAGCAACATGGCTAATAAAACTACATTAGCAACATGGTTAATAAAACTACATTAGCAACATGGCTAATAAAACTACATTAGCAACATGGCTAATAAAACTATATTAGCAACATGGTTAATAAAAGTACATTAGCAACATGGCTTATAAAACTACATTAGCAACATGGCTAATAAAATACATTAGCAACATGGTTAATAAAACTACATTAGCAACATGGTTAATAAAATACATTAGCAACATGGTTAACAAAATACATTAGCAACATGGCTAATGAAATACATTAGCAACATGGTTAATAAAACTACATTAGCAACATGGTTAATAAAACTACATTAGCAACATGGTTAATAAAATACATTAGCAACATGGCTAATAAAATACATTAGCAACATGGTTAATAAAACTACATTAGCAACATGGTTAATAAAACTACATTAGCAACATGGTTAATAAAATTACATTAGCAACATTGCTAATAAAATACATTAGCAACATGGTTAATAAAACTACATTAGCAACATGGCTAATAAAATACATTAACAACATGGCCAATAAAACTACATTAGCAACATGTCTAATAAAACTACAATAGCAACATTGCTGATAAAATACATTAGCAACATGGCTAATAAAACTACATTAGCCACATGGCTAATAAAACTACAATAGCAACATGGCTAATAAAACTACATTAGCAACATGGCTAATAAAATACATTAGCAACATGGTTAATAAAACTACATTAGCTACATGGCTAATAAAATACATTAGCAACATGGTTAATAAAACTACATTGGCAACATTGCTAATGAAACTACATGAGCAACATTGCTAATAAAACTACATTAGCAACATTGCTAATAAAATACATTAGCAACATGGCTAATAAAACTACATTAGCAACATGGCTAATAAAACTACATTAGCAACATGGCTAATAAAATACATTAGCAACATGGCTAATATTACTACATTAGCAACATTGTTAATAAAACTACATTGGCAACATTGCTAATAGAACTACATGAGCAACATGGCTAATAAAACTACATTAGCAACATTGCTATTAAAATACATTAGCAACATGGTTAATAAAACTACTTTAGCAACATGGCTATTAAAACTACATTAGCAACATGGCTAATAAAACTACATTAGCAACATGGCTAATAAAACTACATTAGCAACATGGTTAATAAAACTACATTAGCAACATGGCTAATAAAACTACATTAGCAACATGGTTAATAAAATACATTAGCAACATGGTTAACAAAATACATTAGCATCATGGCTAATAAAACTACATCAGCAACATGGCTAATAAAACTACATTAGCAACATGGTTAATAAAACTACATTAGCAACATGGCTAATAAAACTATATTAGCAACATGGTTAATAAAACTACATGAGCAACATGGCTAATAAAACTACATTAGCAACATGGTTAAAATACATTAGCAACATGGTTAACAAAATACATTAGCAACATGGCTAATAAAACTACATTAGCAACATGGTTAATAAAACTACATTAGCAACATGGCTAATAAAACTACATAAGCAACATGGTTAATAAAACTACATTAGCAACATGGCTAATAAAACTATATTAGCAACATGGTTAATAAAAGTACATTAGCAACATGGCTTATAAAACTACATTAGCAACATGGCTAATAAAATACATTAGCAACATGGTTAATAAAACTACATTAGCAACATGGTTAATAAAATACATTAGCAACATGGTTAACAAAATACATTAGCAACATGGCTAATAAAACTACATCAGCAACATGGCTAATAAAACTACATTAGCAACATGGCTAATAAAACTATTAGCAACATGGTTAATAAAACTACATGAGCAACATGGCTAATAAAACTACATTAGCAACATTGCTATTAAAATACATTAGCAACATGGTTAATAAAACTACTTTAGCAACATGGCTATTAAAACTACATTAGCAACATGGCTAATAAAACTACATTAGCAACATGGCTAATAAAACTACATTAGCAACATGGTTAATAAAACTACATTAGCAACATGGCTAATAAAACTATAATAGCAACATGGTTAATAAAAGTACATTAGCAACATGGCTTATAAAACTACATTAGCAACATGGCTAATAAAATACATTAGCAACATGGTTAATAAAACTACATTAGCAACATGGTTAAAATACATTAGCAACATGGTTAACAAAATACATTAGCAACATGGCTAATAAAACTACATCAGCAACATGGCTAATAAAACTACATTAGCAACATGGTTAATAAAACTACATTAGCAACATGGCTAATAAAACTATATTAGCAACATGGTTAATAAAAGTACATTAGCAACATGACTTGTAAAACTACATTAGCAACATGGCTAATAAAATACATTAGCAACATGGTTAATAAAACTACATTAGCAACATTGTTAATAAAATACATTAGCAACATGGTTAACAAAATACATTAGCAACATGGCTAATAAAACTACATTAGCAACATGGTTAATAAAACTACATGAGCAACATGGCTAATAAAACTACATTAGCAACATGGCTATTAAAACTACATTAGCAACATGGCTAATAAAACTACATTAGCAACATGGCTAATAAAACTATATTAGCAACATGGTTAATAAAACTACATTAGCAACATGGTTAATAAAACTACATTAGCAACATGGCTAATAAAACTATATTAGCAACATGGTTAATAAAAGTACATTAGCAACATGGCTTATAAAACTACATTAGCAACATGGCTAATAAAATACATTAGCAACATGGTTAATAAAACTACATTAGCAACATGGTTAATAAAATACATTAGCAACATGGTTAACAAAATACATTAGCAACATGGCTAATAAAATACATTAGCAACATGGTTAATAAAACTACATTAGCAACATTGTTAATAAAACTACATTAGCAACATGGTTAAAATACATTAGCAACATGGTTAACAAAATACATTAGCAACATGGCTAATAAAACTACATTAGCAACATGGTTAATAAAACTACATGAGCAACATGGTCAATAAAACTACATTAGCAACATGGCTATTAAAACTACATTAGCAACATGGCTAATAAAACTACATTAGCAACATGGCTAATAAAACTATATTAGCAACATGGTTAATAAAACTACATTAGCAACATGGTTAATAAAACTACATTAGCAACATGGCTAATAAAACTATATTAGCAACATGGTTAATAAAAGTACATTAGCAACATGGCTTATAAAACTACATTAGCAACATGGCTAATAAAATACATTAGCAACATGGTTAATAAAACTACATTAGCAACATGGTTAATAAAATACATTAGCAACATGGTTAACAAAATACATTAGCAACATGGCTAATAAAATACATTAGCAACATGGTTAATAAAACTACATTAGCAACATGGTTAATAAAACTACATTAGCAACATGGTTAAAATACATTAGCAACATGGTTAACAAAATACATTAGCAACATGGCTAATAAAACTACATGAGCAACATGGCTAATAAAACTACATTAGCAACATGGCTATTAAAACTACATTAGCAACATGGCTAATAAAACTACATTAGCAACATGGCTAATAAAACTATATTAGCAACATGGTTAATAAAACTACATTAGCAACATGGTTAATAAAACTACATTAGCAACATGGCTAATAAAACTATATTAGCAACATGGTTAATAAAAGTACATTAGCAACATGGCTTATAAAACTACATTAGCAACATGGCTAATAAAATACATTAGCAACATGGTTAATAAAACTACATTAGCAACATGGTTAATAAAATACATTAGCAACATGGTTAACAAAATACATTAGCAACATGGCTAATAAAATACATTAGCAACATGGTTAATAAAACTACATTAGCAACATGGTTAATAAAACTACATTAGCAACATGGTTAAAATACATTAGCAACATGGTTAACAAAATACATTAGCAACATGGCTAATAAAACTACATTAGCAACATGGTTAAAATACATTAGCAACATGGCTAATAAAACTACATTAGCAACATGGCTAATGGCCCCAATGTTAATTAATTCTAAAGAAGATGACCTCCACTGTGTGTGCCAGGCGGCCATTAAACTTCCACTAGCAGCAGATCAGCGCCCCAAGGTGCTATCAATGACTGACATCCAATTATAGCAATGGATGTCCACTCTGCCCCGCCACTAAGTGCTTTCGTGTGGTTATTGACCAGCTGTCAGCAGCACCACAAAGCAATCGGCTAATAATCGGCTATTGATCCAAATGAGCAGCCTGCTGTTACGATGGCAGCAGAGTGAGCTGCAACAGCAACAAAAGAAGAGTCCGCATCACTGATATTTTACAAATAAAATGTATAGACTCCAGATCTTTTTATGTGTTAATAAAGTACTTCATCTTTTCTTATTAAATGTACTTATTCTTTACATTTTCACATGAAAAAAAGTATTGCATGCAATTGCATATTTTATAAACGTTTTATATCATCTAGTAATGCAGCATACTATTATAATATCATACATGCCAAAAACATGTTTTTGTTCAAATAAAGATATATAAATAAAGACATTCAGCGTAGCTTAACTCAATTGATGCACATTTGTCAATGCAAAAAAGGTGACATAATTTCATCGAATGGGCAATTAAAGGGTTGAAATAAAATTTTAAAAATCCATATTTATTTAGGACTGAAGTTCATTGAGACATCTGAGCAAAAAAAAACAAGTAGAAAAAAGGTGAATCCATTTTTTTTGTTACACTCTTAACTCCCTGAGGATGCTCTAAAACATCCATCCATCCATCCATCTTCTTCCGCTTATCCGAGGTCGGGTCGCGGGGGCAGCAGCCTAAGCAGGGAAGCCCAGACTTTCCTCTCCCCAGCCACTTCGTCCAGCTCCTCCCGGGGGATCCCGAGGCGTTCCCAGGCCAGCCGGGAGACATAGTCTTCCCAACGTGTCCTGGGTCTTCCTCGTGGCCTCCTACCGGTCGGACATGCCCTAAACACCTCCTTAGGGAGGCGCTCGGGTGGCATCCTGACCAGATGCCCGAACCACCTCATCTGGCTCCTCTCGATGTGGAGGAGCAGCGGCTTTACTTTGAGCTCCCCCCGGATGACAGAGCTTCTCACCCTATCTCTAAGGGAGAGCCCCGCCACCCGGCGGAGGAAACTCATTTCGGCCGCTTGTACCCGTGATCTTGTCCTTTCGGTCATAACCCAAAGCTCATGACCATAGGTGAGGATGGGAACGTAGATCGACCGGTAAATTGAGAGCTTTGCCTTCCGGCTCAGCTCCTTCTTCACCACAACGGATCGATACAGCGTCCGCATTACTGAAGACGCCGCACCGATCCGCCTGTCGATCTCACGATCCACTCTTCCCTCACTCGTGAACAAGACTCTAAAACAGTGGTCCCTTTTTGTCACTGCAGACCGGTCAACGCTTGTACATTTTTCCCACGGACCGGGGGGGGGGGGGGACAACCCTTTTGTGTGAATGAGTGTAAATGGGGGAGGAAGGTTTCTTGGGTTGGTGCACTAATTGTAAGTGTATCTTGTGTTTTTTTATGCTGATTTAATTAAAAAATAAAAATAAAAAATAAAACACTTTTTATTTTTTTATTATTTCTTGTGCGATTCACGGACTGGTACCGGTGGTTGGGGACCACTGCTCTAAAACTAGTATGGCCCAGAGAGTTAAATGTAGAATTTATTGAATGATACCTTTTTTTTTTCTTTTTTTTTTTAATCAAAATAAAGTGTCCAATAGCACAGTAGCTAAACAAAAGCAAAAAAAAGTACAAATGGCTCCTGTTTAAATCATTTGGCTTTTGTTCTGAAAGCCTTCCTTATCCACAGACTTACTCCCTGACTTGGTAAACTATTACAAAAAACATTAATCAAACAAGTTTGTTATAAGAACAACAAAAAATACAAATATCGATCTAATCATTTTAGTATTGTTTATGTACCGATACTATACTAGGCATCGGCCGTATCGGTATCTCGATCGAACGCATTCAACTTTATTGGTAAGTTTATTCAGTTAAACCAATACAACCAAACATACTGAGAGACACCCAGATACAGCTAAAATGAACAGGGCAGTTTAAAATGTCAATAATCAGGAAAAAAATATATAAATTGTAAATATATATAAATGAACAAAATAATTACATTAAAATAAATAAAACAACCAAATCAAATAGATAAATAAATAAAACGTAAATCCAAATTTCAATATGTATATGTATGAAAATATTATTTAAATGTTCAAAGTGTGGTTTTCTAGTAACATCAGGTTATCAGTAAATATTTTGGGGAAGTGTTGTTTAAAAGAAATAGTTCAATGGCTATTTCGAAAGTCAAGTTGTTGACTTTTGGCGAATGTCCGGAAAGTAGCGCCCAGTAACGCACCCTTTGATTGGTTGGATTCTGGCCACGTCACGTTGGCACTGCAGCGCTGAAAACAAGAAGCAAGATGAGAGAGAATGCATGGAAAGACAATGGGAGATTTTTTTTTTTGAATGCAGGTTACATAAATGTTTGTCATTTGTATGTATGCATAATATGATCACACATATTGAAGTTTATTTTGAGAGCCACGAGAAGAAAAAACAAGCACAGATTCCGTTCCTTTTATTTGAAAGGTAATTATAGTGATGAGATTAGTGCCGCCTTGCAATGACAATAATTGTCCAGCACGGCAACAAACACAACAAATTGGCTGTAATTAAAAAAAGCCCTGCAGCAGGTGAGTGACAATTAAACGGTGTAATCAATATGATGATTATTGATTACGTGTGCTGGTGGCCAAACAACGTTTAGAGCATGTTCTAGTGACACCAACATTAAAGACTTCTTCATTGATGAATTCATCTTAAGTGCCTCAGTCAGCAATTATAAAACATGCAATGAAAAGCCAAGTTGGCAGTCGCTTTTGTGGATAAAAAACATTTTCTAAACCGCGAGGCACTAGGGCAGTGTTTTTCAACCTTTTTCGAGCCAAGGCACATTTTTTGCTTTGAAAAAAATCACCACCGGCAGAAATCATTCAAAAACAAAACTCAGTTGACAGTAAAAAGTCGTTGTCGCAATTGTTGGATATGACACTAACCATGCATTCAAAGTAGGTGAACACCTGTCACATCATGCCGTAACTTTTTTGGAGTTGTTTGCCGTTTTCCTGTGTGTAGTGTTTTAGTTATTGTCTTGCGCTCCTATTTTGGTGTCTTTTTCTATTTTTTTGGTATTTTCCTGTAGCAGTTTCATGTCTTCCTTTGAGCGATATTTCCCGCATCTACTTTGTTTTAGCGATCAAGACGATTTCAGTGGTTTTTATCCTTCTTTGTGGGGACATTGTCGATTGTCATGTCACGTTCGGATGTACATTGTGGACGCAGTCTTTGCGCCACAGTAAGTCTTTGCTGTCGTCCAGCATTCTGTTTTTGTTTACTTTGCAGCCAGTTCAGTTTTAGTTTCATTCTGCATAGCCTTCCCTAAGCTTCAATGCCTTTTCTTAGCTGCACTCACCTTTTGTTTATTTTTGGTTTAAGCATTAGACACCTTTTTACCTGCACACTGCCTCCTGCTGTTTCCGACATCTACAAAGCAATTAGCTACCGGCTGCAACCTGCTGATATGGAAGAGTATTACACGGTTACTCTGCCGAGCTCCAGACAGCACCGCCACTCAACAACAACACATAATTAGCAGACTATAATTACTGGTTTGCGAAAAATATTTTTAACCCAAATACGTGAAATTAGATAATCTCCCATGGCACACCAGAAACACTTAGAAACACTTAGTTTATTAGAAATGTTTCTAGGCTGCGGTCTACTTGGTTGTAATACACGTTTACGCCACTGGTGGCAGTAATACGTCAGTCAGTTAACCGGCTGACTGATACATAATTAAACACTGTAAAAATAAATGTGTAGATATAACAGTTAAAAAAAACAACTAAAAAAGATTTGCCAGAATTTTAGCTTGAAATTGTCAATTTTACAGTGCATTACTGTAAATAAATAAAAAAACAGTACCACTGTTATTTTTACAGTCAAATTCTGGCGACTGAGCTGCAATTTCCCCCTCAAAAAATCAACTTTTTTTGACAATGCATTACTGTAAAAGGAAAAACAATGCCACTTTCATGTTTACAGTAAAATTTTGGCGACTAAACTGCCAGTTTTTTCTTTTTTTTTACCATGAAATCTGAATTTTAAATATTGTAGTTATTTGCCATTATTTGTTTCAGTACTGCACAATTGTATTTAAATGTATTTTTCATCAGTCCTTTCTCTTACAGTATAGTTGATGGGTCATAATTGTTTTAATTAGTCTGTCCTTTTCGGCATGTTTTTGTATGTGCTGGTTTATTGGTGCAATAAATAATATTTATTATATATTTGATATAATATCGAATATGACAATTGGATATGATTAAAAGCCAGAGTAAAAATACCAATTTGTTGTTGGTTAAAAAGCTCTTGGATGAAACAAGGTCCTCATGTTCCGTGTGTTGACCACTTTATTAATTCCAAAAATACAGCACTAAAATACACAACACAAAAAAAGGATAATTGGATTTCATACAGGAGTGCAAAACTCAAAAACGAGATCATCATATTAGTACGGCCATTTCCAAAACTAGACTTAATATTGTAAGTTTTTAGACAGGAAGAGGACGACACGCTCAAAGAGCTTGTTGGCGCGTCACACATTGGTACCTCGGTTTTTGCACAATTTATTATTTTTGTTAATGAAGATTATTGCCAAGATTTGAATGCATGCACCGTGTAGATTATTATGGTACGCAGCATACTATTTCATTCCAACGTTGGTGACGCACTACGAAAAAGTTGCGAGACTTATCAAATATTTGTGGCTTTAAACTTGTATCGCTAATAACTGTGGTAAATCTATTTCTGCAAAGTAGGAATTATAAATAATAAATTGAATATTTTCATAGTTGAATAATAATAATAAAAAAACATTCCTAAATACAATTTTTAACATTATGAAACTTTTACACTACTTTAATCTAATATGGTAACCCTGTCTGAGGCTGAACCAATCGGGAGCCAGGATGCTAAACAGCCCGCTCTGATTGGTTTGGTCTCATCAAGTGGCCAATACTACTATAGTCAGTATATTTTTACTTTCAGTTAGACATTTTTATGCTTAGAAAATAGGATATTGGCAATGACTTCATGATACGATATGTATCGCACTACTTCAGTCACGATACGTTACAATATTGCAATATTCTACATAGACTGATTAATTTGAATAGTTTAAAATACAAGTTGTATAAATGTACACTAGATGACAGAAATAATTCATTGGACAAATTGAGACAAAAAATTATGTAATTCAAACGAGTCATTCATTTAGGCCAAAAAAAAACAGCAGAAAACTCTTAAAAAAAATCTGCGATAGAGAAACTCTACGACTGTGCATGATTTCTTACGGGAAATATTGCTTTGTGTTCGTCTGGACCTTTTGTAACAGATTAGGGACAAATCCCGAGGTACCAGTGTACTACAATTCTACAGATTTCAAACATTTGTACTAAAATGAAAGAAATATTCAAGCACAACTCGTCCATTTTAAAAAAAATTAAAAATGACTTTGAAAAAAAAAAAAAAAAAAAACTTTCTTCAAATAAGCACAAATAAACATGAAAAGTGTTAATGAATGATGTGCATAAGACATGAATATAATGAATCATATTATTCAGAACTGGAACAAAAAGGCACGACAGAAGCCAGCAGTGCAGACAGGAAGTGTGCGGATAAGGCCAAACACGGGAGAGAAGGAGAACAGACTTTTATGATCTGGAATAAAATATATAGGTGGACCTCGAACCTTCTTCAATCCAATCACGTTTGTTTGCTTCTAATCCGTTTAAAAATGGTTGAATTCGTATCAAGCGAGCAGAGCTGGTTCATGAGGAGCTCTATGGAATGCAGGAGCACAGGCGGAGGATTACGAGTGTGTGTGGGTGTGTGTGTGTGTGTGTGTGTGTGTGTGGCACTGCTCCATAATAAACCAACATGAATATGTTCCTAATATTGTGCACTGATGCTCCTTTTTCCTATTGGCAGTCAAACATAATCAATCAATGCTGGGCTCAGTGAACTTTGTTGTTGTCCAGCTGGCCGTCCTCTGAGGGGGTGTGGGCTGCTATGGCATTGTTTTTTAAAGTGGGTTAAGATGCAATAATCCGCCCTATGAGAGGGTGGGGAGGTTTGATCCAGCCAATGATCATCCAGACTAGACAACTTTAAAATTCAAATAAAAACATGCCGAACACAACACGATTTAGGCAGACTTCTGGACCTTCATCGACAAAAGTTACCAAATGAGAACCAGAAAGAAAAGTTGTACTTCATTAAACAACGATGTCAGCATCATGGAGGCCCTAATTTACAAAGAAAAAAAAGTGATATAACCTGACAATATGCCCAGAATTATTCATATTCTAAAACTAATTGAGTTCAAGTGATTTTTTTTTTTTGTTAGTTTGTGATTTATTGAATTCATGCAAACATTGCCAACTCTGTCATACAAGAGGAGCTTTTGTAAAAATGTTTGGTTTTATTATCATTCATGTTGTTTACTATGGAGAGTAATCTGTACTTTTATAACAACCAAACAAAAAATGGATTTGCATACAAAAATTATTTGCAATACGAACATACAGTACAGGTCAACAGTTTGGACACACCTTATCATTCAAAGTGTTTTCTTTATTTTCATGACTATTTACATTGTAGTTTGTCACTGAAGGCATCAAAACTATGAATGAACACATGTGGAGTTATGTACTTAACAAAAAAAGGTGAAATAACTGAAAACATGTTTTTTATTCTAGTTTCTTCAAAATAGCCACCCTTTGCTCTGATTACCGCTTTGCACACTCTTGGCATTCTCTCGATGAGCTTCAAGAGGTAGTCACCTGAAATGGTTTTCACTTCACAGGTGTGCTTGAAGCTCATCGAGAGAATGCCAAGAGTGTGCAAAGCGGTAATCAGAGCAAAGGGTGGCTATTTTGAAGAAACTAGAATACAAAACATGTTTTCAGTTATTTCACCTTTTTTTGTTAATTACATAACTCCACATGTGTTCATTCATAGTTTTGATGCCTTCAATGACAATCTACAATGTAAATAGTCATGGAAATAAAGAAAACGCATTGAATGAGGAGAAGGTGTGTCCAAACTTTTGGCCTGTACTGTACAAAAAAAAATTATTTGGAAACATTTTTTTTTTAAATATTAGAAGCCTTTTAAATTGACTCAATATCGCCAACTCCGAGTCTTTGATATTCTAAATGGGTTGAAGGTGGAAGTAGTCAGCGGTCACACGAGATTGACCAATAAGAAGGCTTTGAACATAAAATGTAATATGAAGCGGAGGCCCCGCCCAAAAGATTGAAGTTGCGACGTTAGCAAAAAATACGATTAGTAACAGACAGAACATTTTTGGAAATAAAAAAAGATTTGTAACCAGAAAAAAGATGATCAATTCCAAATCCAATCCACATTTGGTTTTTGTAAAACTTTTTTTGATTGCAAATTTTTTTTGTTTGCAAATCCATTTTCATCCCAAATCCATAGTAAACCAAGTAGGAACGTAACAATAAACGGTAAAACCCCCGATGGTTTAGTATTACAGTTTGAAATTAAAATGATTGTAAAACTGTGACTGATAAAAACTTTTGATAAACTCAAACTGCTGATACTAATTTACTGGAGTGGCAAGCTCTTAAGTAAGAACACTAGTTCATGTAAAACTTGGATAAAATATTTCAGTTTGTGTTTAGGTACTTTTTCTGAGCACATTATGATGATAACAGTGATCATTTTGGTCACAATAACCTTGATGGGAAATGTTCATATCACGACATCCCTAATACCAAATCAATTGGGAATCGATTCCATATTGAATCGTCACCCCAAGAGATGGAGTCGAACTGAACCGTGAGTTGTAAGATTCACGTCCCTGTTAAATAACCCAACGAAGCAGCGGTGGGTAAATTCCTGTTGGGCTTCCCAGCATGCATTGCGGGTCTTTGTGTACGCGTTTATCACAGTCCAATCACGACTATGCTCCGATTTGCTGTATACATTCTTTTAAACATCTTATAGTTGTTGACACCTTCTCGGTCCATTTCCAGCCAATTAAAAATGCACTTCGACTCTTTGGTCAGGTTATGAATAATTTTGGGCTTAACTGTCAGTCCAAGCACACATCCAGATGTACTTCTATATATATACATGCATTCATACGGCTGTACAGATGAGCTAATCAGGGGCTAGGAGCTGTAACGAACATACAGCATCTTTAAAATGACTTGTGATTGATATAAAAAAAAGTCTGTGATTTCAGTAAAATTACAATTTTCTTCTCAGCACCACAGCGGTAAGGTCTTCATAGCGGTAAGGTCTTGTTTGTGTGTCAGAGCTGCATCCTGTCCCAGCTCCATCTTCTCTGAGCCCTGCCACCCCCACCTCTAACCTACCATTTATGGTCCCTTTGCAAGAAGAGGCGGCGTTAAACAATGGAGCCGTCCCTGTTCTGGGCAGGGATCATGACGGGGATGCCGCCCATGCGACTGAGGTTGGGCCCTGCCACCCTGGGGGCAGTCGGTGGGGGCCTGGGGGTGTGGCTAGGAGGTCTGTCTTCTTCCGATGACGGGATCTTGTCATACTGGGTCTTCAGGGCGTACTCGTGCAGGTTGGAAGGCGACATGGAGCCCAGCGAGGAGCGCTGGCTGCCCACGGTGAAGCTGCGCGCCGTAGATACGCGGCTCTTGGGAGGCGGAACGTCCTCTCTGAGGGGAAACAAAAGTCCACCACACATTTTAAAACAAAGCAACACAACAGAAAATAGTGCTAGAAACCAGCTGTTTATGAAGTGGGAAGGCCGTGCCTTTCCTGCTACACATTTTAAGGGAGATGTAGCAGCTTAAAAAAGAAAAAGAAAAGAGAATTAGATTAAAAATTTGTTGTATTATTTTGTAATGTGGTATTTTAGAAAATATTTGATTAGTCAAATAGAGAACAATGACAGTAACCTATTTATTATTAAGCGTCTGGAATAGACCCACCGTATGCGGTCTTGAAATTGAAGTAGAGTGGTAATGTTTTTTTTGCTGAGACATAATGGTCGCAATAATTCATGAAGTTAGGCTCATGACGCAGTTAGATAACGCAGACACGTTTGTTACTGGATACTTTCTAATGCGCTTGGAGACTTAGTATGTGTAAGCAATATGTTGTGACCTGTTACACCAGGTCTGACTTATGTTTATATTTCCTTATTTTATGTCTTTGGTTCCTGTTTAGCTCTCTTATTTTAGTTCCACTTCCTGTCTGGCTCCACCAATGCTCTGGCCTTAGAGCCGTATCTCTAACCTATCCCTGATTGGCAATCTGGCCACACCTGTTCTGGGTTGCCAATTAGGCTTCTTTATATGCCAGCCTGCCCTTCAGACAGGGCTGGATCATTGTTGTTAGTCAATATATTTGTTATGCTTGCTTAGCTGAACATGCACAGCTTTCTGTACACTTCCTGCCGCGACCCCTGATTTGAGAATTTAAGACTCTCCTTATCTGCACGTCGTCTCCTATCTCGGCATCATGGGGTCACAACTACTGCGACTATGCAGACTTGTGACATAATATTGACCTATAATTATTTGATACGTGTTATATTGACAAATGAAGGACCCTTATTACGTATGTCTGGCTAGTGTGCTATTGTGTGCTTAGCTGTTGTGTATCCGCGAGCTCCTAGTAGCCTTTAGTGAAGTGAATTATATTTATATAGCACTTTTCTCTAGTGACTCAAAGCGCTTTACATAGTGAAAGCTGCGATAAGGTGGCGACTTGTCCGGGGTGTACCCCGCCTTCCGCCCGATTGTAGCTGAGATAGGCTTCAGCGCCCCCCGCGACCCCGAAGGGAATAAGCGGTAGAAAATGGATGGATGGATACATAGTGAAACCCAATATCTAAGTTGCATTTTTACTGGGAGGTGGCACTGGGAGCAGGTGGGTAAAGTGTCTTGCCCAAGGACACCACGGCAGTGACTAGGATGGCGGAAGCGGGGATCGAACCTGGAACCCTCAAGTTGCTGGCACGGCCACTCTACCAACCGAGCTATACCGCCCCTATAGCCTACCATGATTACCTTTTGGAAATGATTAAAATGCAAGAAAAGACCAACCTTGTGTGCTTATTGGAGGACATTTAGATGTTAACTGGCTGTCCAGCTTTGCTGCAGGACTGCTTGTATCAGAGATTATAGGACCAATATCAATATCAGATCGGGAAAGCCCTATCTTTCACTTTATATTTCACCTTAAAAAGGTTTATTTTGTCCTAGTTGTAGTCTTTAGCTCCACTACAACCTCACATTAGAGTTATTTGTTATTTGGACAGTGTGTTTAACGGGCAACCCACACAAGTAAAACATTTTTTGTCATTAACTAATTCAGGGCGTGACCTATGCATTGCTCAGAGTGTTATCTTCACACCAAGTATGATGAAGATTTGACCTTGCAGAGTCACATTGTTTACATTTTTGTGGTGAATCCTCACACTGACCATCAAAGTTTGTCTCATGTCCCTGATTTTATTTTGGAATTATTCAAACATTTTATATTTTAATAATTATTCAAATATATAATTCTAAACATTGAGTGTATTAGAGTGCTAAAACTTCCAAGAATTAATCAATAGTCAATATACCAGTGTGCAGCTTTTTAAGCATCATAAAATGCTTTTCTTTTTGAGGAAGTTATATTTTGTGTTTTGTTGTTTGTTATCATTGCTGCTATTTTAAAGTTTTTAAATACATAAACAAGGTTGATTGTTTTTTAAGCACTTTGACTTTCCTTTCTTTGAAATGGACAACATTTTAATAGTCATTTAAATGTTTGTAACAGCTGAATGAGAAGCACAGTTACAGTATAAATAAATATTTATGAATAAATTAGTCATTGTTGTTGTTAGATAGCACATGCCAAAAACAACTTAAGCTGCATTTAGAAGTCATTAAATATGCTAATAATATGCTTTATTGTCTGATTAGTCAACTAATCGTTAAAATAATTGTTTAAAAATCGATTACCAAAATAATCATTAGTTGCAGCCCTAACTTTAAATAATCTGGCATCAATTTGAGAGCAGTGCGTGTGTGCCTTTAAAAGGTGCTGCCTGTTGCCTGTTATGTCAGCGAGTCTGAGGTTTGAGCTGTTGATTATGGTCAGTTGTTACTTTACCACACAAGTAATTGAATTACTAACAGTTTTACTCTTCAATAATGTAATTAATTACTAGGGAAAGTAATTATTGCCTGTTTTTTGGCTCTGAAGGCAGCTCTTTTGAATCTTTCACTAGTTTGTGTTACCTCTGCTTAATAAATGGATTGAATGTGCTTCCATGGCTGTAAGTTCTTGTCAACAACCGGGGGATCTTTTGCATGGCAAGTTTGTCACTTCTATCATTGATTTGTTGTTACAATTTCCCTCCGACCTTCTTAGTTACAAGCGTGCAGTGCAGTTTGTGTCAAGTTTTATGGTGGTGAAAAAAACTCGGTTTTTGACTAACCAGTCAAACTGACCAATAAAGGGAAGGCTGAGTCAGACTGAGTGTGTAAACTAGGAGGAGCGGGGCTCCCCCCTGTGCATGGCGCAAGAGGAAGGGACACACCGTCACAAACAGCCTTCAGCGTGCACTTAGTGATCACTTTCACATCAATCACTTGTCCATTTGGTTATGTGTACAGCTCTGGTAATGGGTACATTCGCACCCACCTGCACAAATGTACTTCAAAATGTAACAATCAAAATAAATATGACTTTTTTTTGTTTACTAGGGCATGTATATATAATATGCATTAGTTTGACCATTTAAAATCAACGATAATAAAAAAGAGATGCTTGGAAATAGCATAAAAATGCCCCAAAAACTTGGAAAAACGCGATTCATAGTGTTACTTTTTGGTGTAACCATCATGAGCGTTCTGTTCAGGTATATTTCTTTCATATTTTGATAAATCATCATATTTATGTATTACTACATTTAAAAAGGTATTGATCAATCTTTAAGCTGTGTGTATTTGATTTCAGTTTGCTTTTGACATCTTATTTAAAATTGTAGTTGAAACTTTTACAACCTTGTGTTGCGCTCATGATAGCGTAACCAAACTAGATTTCATTTAATGATCTTATTTTGAATATCTATTCCCTTTTTTACATTTAGTATATTTAAATATTCATTTATAAACATTGAATACATTTCAAATATCAATAAAATGCAATTGCCTTCATCTTATAGGGTAATGTTTAGTTACACCAAGTCATGAGCGTAACACTAAGCTTCATCACTTTGACTTGTAATATCTCTAATTCTGGTGGTGTTTTATGCTTTTTTCTTTTTGGAACATGTACTATACATATAATACAATAAAGTCCCATACAACATTATGTTTCTAACAATACTTTAATTTTGCCTTTGAAAGTAACACTCCAATGTCCATTAGTGGAGCTGTACACTTATGCCAGTTATGAGTGTATTTCAAACATGTTGTACAGGTAGGAAAACATTTTACTCTGGTTTGATCAAATTTGGATGGATTTCTTTCATAGCAAAATGCGCTGAAAGGGTTGAAATCCCTATTGGCACATGTGCGACAGGTTTTCTCATTCACTTGTCCATTTGGTTATGCCAGTTGTGAGTGTATTTCAAACATGTTGTACAGGTGGGAAAACATTTTACTCTGGTTTGGTCAAATTTGGATGGATTTTTTTAGGAGCAAAATGCACTGAAAGGGTTGAAATCCCTATCGGCACATGTGCGACAGGGTTTTTTTTTCAAGTCACAGTCTATTTTTAGTCGCATTTGCGAGTAAATTTGTTGCCCCGTTCACCCCTGCCAAGCCTGACACGCTTACGAACATGAGTTTTCATGCATGGTAAAATGCGAGGAAAAACAGAATAACGAAATAACAAAAGCACTAGAAGACCGCAGTCTATAAAGTTGTCCTGAATCCAGACAATGATCTGGATCGCCCCAAAATGTAATGTCTTGTTCTTAATCCTGTTTCTGACATTTCCTGAAAATTGAATGAAAGTGTACACGCCCATAACTTTTTGAAATATTTATAGCAGAATGAAAGAAACACTTTTGTCTGTCATCCACTCTCTTTGTCTCTGTGGGCGGAGGCAGGGAAGCTAGCATCCACTCATCAGTTGAAGCTCATAACTTAAACATTAGGTAACGTAGCAGAAATGATCCGGATCAGCCCCAAAATGTAATCACTTGTTTTTCATCCTGTTTCTGACATTTCCTGAAAAGTAGATAACATCTGCCCATAACTTTTTGAGCTTTCTATAGTGGAATGAAATTAACGGAGTGAAGCCTTTTGTCAGTCATCCACAAGTTTGTCTCTATGGGTGGAGGCAGGTCCGCTAGCATCCGCACACACAGAAGTTTGTAAGGTAATGTAGTGGAAATGATTTGGATTAGCCCCAAAATGTAATCACATGTTCTTCATTCCAATTCTTGTCTCATCCACCCATCTATTTTCTACTGCTTATCTCGGGCCCAATGATTTGTTGATGAGTAGGTTTGGGAAACGTCTGCACTGCTTAGCCAAGCTAACTGTGATAGCCTGTGGAGTACGGGGCTATGCCAAAAAATGCCCTCTACTCCCTCTGCGGCCACATTAACAGCTAATAAGCAGCAATAATCCCGTTAAATGCTCGGCCAAACAAGAGCCGGAGGGGCCGCGGCTTGCGCTGCCCATTGCATCATGGGGGTGGTATCTCGGCAAATGTGTGCCTGTGTTCTAGACAGGACCAGTGGTCTAATCCTCTTTGTCCAGCAGCGTGAGCAGTGTCACATTGTGCTCTTAGACACGTTCAGTCAGCAGTAGAGCCAGCAGTGCTTGCAGAGAGCCGGATGAAGGCGTGGGGGAGGGGTGGAGCAACAGCAGGCATGACACAGGATCCATAGAGCAAACAAAGCTTTCAAACTGATTACCACAGCTGTTTATTTGAAGAGCGGGGGGGAAAAAAGGAACGCTGATAGAGAAAAATAACCCTTTTTTCCCTTTCTAGTAGGTATTTCTACTGTATATATTGTAAATGTAAAATTCTGAGTCTTTTTTCTAGTTTCTAAAGTAAGATTGCACTGTAATCTTGGAAATTATTGCCTGCTGTATCCCATGTAGTCCAGCTACCGTATTTTTCGGAGTATAAGTCGCTCCGGAGTATAAGTCGCACCGGCCGAAAATGCATAATAAAGAAGAAAAAAAACATATATAAGTCGCATTTTTGGGGGAAATGTATTTGATAAAACCCAACACCAAGAATAGACATTTGAAAGGCAATTTCAAATAAATAAAGAATAGTGAACAACAGGCTGAATAAGTGTACGTTATATGAGGCATAAATAACCAACTGGGAACGTGCCTGGTATGTTAACGTAACATATTATGGTAAGAGTCATTCAAATAACTATAACATATAGAACATTCTGTACGTTTACCAAACAATCTGTCACTCCTAATCGCTAAATACCATGAAATCTTATACGTCTAGTCTCTTACTTGAATGAGCTAAATAATATTATTTGATATTTTACGGTAATGTGTTAATAATTTCACACATAAGTCGCTCCTGAGTATAAGTCGCACCCCCGGCCAAACTATGAAAAAAACTGCGACTTATAGTCCGAAAAATACGGTACATATTATTAGTCACATGTCAAATGACAAATGTCAACATGGAGCATACATTAGTTTGTGGGTTTTTGCTCCTTATCTGTGTCATTTGTGTCCCCAGAAAATAAACTGTATAAATGCAGTGACACTTTAACTGTCAAATATTTTCTTATCAAGCAAAGTGCCTGGCACATTGATCTGATAGCATTATTAATGAAAGCAATTTAAAAGATTCCTTTAAACTAAGGATGTCCTGATCCGATGTCAATATTGGTTTGACATCAGAATTGTTTTTTTTTATATTGCATTGGATTGCATCAAAACTCTCCAGTGTTAGCTGAAACAAGCAGTCCTACCTTTGCAAAGCTGGACAGCCAGTTAAAATCTAAATGTCCTCACATGGTTGGTACCGCATTTTTCGGAGTATAAGTCGCACCGGAGTATAAGTCGCACCTGCCGAAAATGCACAATAAAGAAGGAAAAAAACATATATAAATCGCACTGGAGCCCGGCCAAACTATGAAAAAAACTGTGACTTATAGTCCGAAAAATACGGTATTTTCTTGTATTTTAGTCAGGCCATTTACAAAAGGTAAACATGCTAAGCTATAGGCTAGTAGGAGCTAGCAGCTACACAACACAATAGCACACAAACTAGACTTACGTAATGAGTAATATGCTTCAAACCCCGCTTCGAAAAGCTGTGCACTGCAAAATGTGCTCATTGTCGCCATCAATCTTGATTTCCTCATTTTGATTTATAAAAAAAAAATCAGCAGAAATTGTTGCATTCATTTTGGTTTTGTAGGATAAATACCTTTTTCCCACCTTTTACGGGGTGTCGTTAAGTGGCGACCCATCACCGTTCCTGTTCTGCCTACCTGTACAATGTTTGTCTAATTCTTGAATGTGTTTGTTGTGAAAATGTAATTTCGCTGTACTTATACAATGACAATAAAGAGCATACCACACTATATCATACAACTATCCGTATGTATTATCCAGGTGATATATCTCTTAGGTGTGGGTACCTTATCTCATTGCAGATTTCCTTCTCATACTTCTTCCTGTTTCGAGCACGGCAGCAGCAGAAGAGGATGATGGCGGCGATGATGAGCATCAGCAGCACCGCGATTATGGCTCCTGCGATGATGCCGGCAGTATTGGGAGCTGATCACAGAAAAGAAAGAGTTGATAAAGACTAATTTTCTCTTTTCTTGTCATAGTAATGACTGTACCAAAAATTAACCAAACTGTGGCTTTAATACTGGGCTGCGTACCAAACAGCCTGGATGTTTTCTTTTGTTAGAATCTACTCTGATAGGTTTTGAAAATTAGTTACTAATTAATTTGTGGACTCAAACATGTACAGCAGATATTAAATTAATTAGTAAACTAATCGAAAAAAAATATTGGAATGATGGAATCAAGAGCAGACAAGCGACTTTTCATTTCTTTCTCACCATTTCTGGGTTTAAATTGGATGCCAAAGTTGACCAGCTCATCTGAGTATGTCATCATCATTCTACTATCCAGGTGAGAGACATTGTTTATAGGTAGCTAAGCTCCATAACGTTGCTACTTGGAGCGCATTACTGTAAACAGACAAATGGTACCACTTTTATTTTTACAGTAAAATTCTGGTGACAGAACTTCAAGGTTTTTTTTCATCGTAAAATCAACCTACAGTCATTTTTATAGTGCATCAATGGAAAACAGTACCACCTATATTTCCACAGTAAAATTCTGGCGACTAACCTTCCAGTTGTTTTTTCACATTAAAATATATGGCAGTTTTTAAAGTAGATTACTGTAAATGAAAAATAGTACAACTTATTTTTACAATAAAATACTGACAAATGAGTTTCCAGTTTTTTTTAACAATAAAATCTATGGTACGGCGTGGCGCAGTGGGAGAGTAGCCGTGCGCAACCCGAGGGTCCCTGGTTCAATCCCCACCTAGTACCAACCTCGTCATGTCCGTTGTGTCCTGAGCAAGACACTTCACCCTTGCTCCTGATGGGTGCTGGTTAGCGCCTTGCATGGCAGCTCCCTCCATCAGTGTGTGAATGTGTGTGTGAATGGGTAAATGTGGAAGTAGTGTCAAAGCGCTTTGAGTACCTTGAAGGTAGAAAAGCGCTATACAAGTACAACCCATTTATCATTTATTCATTTTAACAGCGAAACACTGTAAAATGGAAAAATGGTACCACTTTTATTTTTACAGTACAATTCTTGCAACTGAGCTGCCATTTCCCCCGTAAAACCTATGGTCATTTTTACAGCGCATTACTCTCAATGGAAAAATTGTACCACTGTTATTTTTGCAGTAAAATTGTGGCAAATGAGCTGCCAGTTTTTTTTCCCATGGTTGAACCAGACTTTTTTTTAACAGTACATCCCAGTAAAAAAAAAAACATTACCACTTTTATGTTTACTTCTAAAATAAAAACTGACCATTTACAGTTCATTACTGTAAATAAAAAAACTGTAACATTTTATTTTTGTCCAACAAAAGTGTGGCAACTGAATGCCAGTTTTTTTTTTTTTTAACCATAAAATCGGCGGTCATATTCTTACAGTGCATTACTGTAAATGGAAAAGCATTGATTGATTGAGTTTTGATTGAGACTTTTATTAGTAGATTGCACAGTACAGTACATATTCCGTACAATTGACCACTAAATGGTAACACCCGAATACGTTTTTCAACCTGTTTAAGTTGGGGTCCACGTTAATCAATTCATGGTAGCACAACCACATTTATTTTTATGGTAAAATTTTAATGACTGAGCTGCCAGTTTTTTTTTACCGTTAAATCTACTGACTTTTTTAATTTTTATTTTTTACAATGCAGATGACTTAGCAACAGGTGTGGAGGTAAAGCGTCTTTGTGAGGATACTTACGAGGTGTCACATTGAGATACAGTACACACTCCTCTGTGCCCACCCGGTTTCTGGCGATGCAGCGGTATGTACCAGATGCGCTGGCAGATGCGTTCCTCACATTAATGGTGCCTCCCACGGGGTCTGTGGCAAGGGCAAATGACAGAACATTGCAGATATTCAGGTGCAACAGGAACTAAGGAGAAGAAGGTGTGAATGTGACATCCACATTCTGAATGTTGAGAGTGAAAGAGTCGTTACCCATTAGAGCGGAAGCAGGCAGCACCTTGTTGTCACTAGTTTTCTCCCAGCTGTATTGCATGGGCTTGGTGCCCTCGTTGGATGTGCACCTGAGAGTGATGTCCTTGCCCTCCTGTGTAGGTCCATCTGCTTGGCACCTGGGCTTGGATGGCTTCACTGTGGAGAAACAGGAGGAGGTACATGTTAACTTTTGAGCACCGGTATTGTGCAATTCTTAAAGATTTGCTTTCTTTCAGACGAAGTAACAATTCAGCATAACAAGAAGTAATCAGAGTAATTGATACAGCTGCTGTCATTGCAGGGGCTGTCACTCAGGATAATGGAGATGAAGAAAGGAAGCGTGGTATTGCGCACACACACGCACACAGTACTCATCAGGATTTAGGGCAGGGGTAGGGAACCTATGGCTCGCGAGCCAGATGTGGCTCTTTTGATGACTACATCGGGCTCTCAAATAAATCTTAGCTGACATTGCTTAACACTATAAGTAATGAATAATCCCGCTGGAAATCACAGTGTTAAAAATAACGTTCAAAATATAAAGTAATGAACTATAAGTAATGAATAATCCCGCTGGAAATCACAGTGTTAAAAATAATGTTCAAAATATAAAGCATTCTCATGCATTTTAATTCATCCATCCGTTTTCTACCGCACCTGTTCAGCCAATCCCAGTATTACTTCGGGGTACAGGAGAGTCGCATTAATGGTACAACCTTTTATCGTGATTTTGATGAAATGCTGAAACAATTTAACCTAAAAATGAAACTATTTCATTGGGAGATTTTAAAATAAATTGGATGGACAAAAATAAAAAACATTAATTAAAACATATAGTATCAAAACTGTGTCAACTTCCAACCAGAACAACTAGGAGTAGCCAAACCTTATTAGATTTGATCTTTACAAACAAACCAGAACATGTCACTAAAACATATAACTTAGTGACAGGTTTGTCAGATCACAATATGACCCTAATGACAAGAAAACTAAGGAACGGTTTGTGGATTTCTTTTCTATTTCCTATGTTAATAAAGAAAAAAGGGCGATTCCAAAGCATAAACTTCCCCACTTTGAAAATGAATTTAAAAACATTAACTGGGATGATGTAATTAAAATTGAAAATGTAGATCAATGCTGTGATCAATTAACTGAAATGTTATCAAATACTATTCAGAAATTCCCCTGTACTCGAAAAAAACACTGCTTGCCCTGGATAAACAACGCCATTATTCAACTTATGAAAAAGCGGGACTTAGCACTGACAATATTGTTAAAAACTAAGCTACAAACAGGTATACTGGTTTGTAAAGGACTAAGACAAAGAACTGAGAAAGTCTCAGTCTTTTTACTTAATGCAGATGTTTGCTAAGTCTCGAGGAAATAGTTCACTCATTTGGAAACATATCAATAAATTAACCAATCGCAAATCTACTTCAGGAAATTGTATATTTAAACTAAATGTTAAGGAAATGGTTAGTAATGATGCTTCAGAAATGTTATTAATTCTGTTCAACAACCTGCAGCCAGTTTTATCCCAAGACCGCTACCATGCAATGATACGGAACATTCACCCTCATCTGTTCACATAACACTGGCTAATCAAAACAAAATACATGAAATTATTAGCCGTCTGAACAATGAATAGTCCACAATTACAGAATGTTTAACCGGCTGAATATTACATTTTTAATAATAAGTAGGTAGACAAGATTAAAACATTGTCAAGTACAGAATATCAGAAACATTCATTCAGGTAGAAAAAATATCCCCCAACATCTTTGACAATCAAAACATGATCGTAACAATCCACATTTTGTGTTGTTAGTGTGTGAAACTGGTCTAAACATGGAAGTGTAGCTCCTCTCCTCTAAATGCAAGTGCTCCTAAAGCAGGAATACACATTCTGTATTCCAACAAAATACAAACTCTGGCAAGACACCAACACACTGCAGGTATTTTTTTTTTTAAATTCTCTTTAAAAGGGTTTTCGTATCCTTTTTGTTTTGAGCTGTTTCAAAAAACATAACGTTTAAAAACCTTTCATTTAAGCAAATTAGTTGTCCAGTGATGTTATCAAAAGCTTAGAAAATGATCTGTCTGTCACTTAATGATGAAAAAGTACATCTTTCTGTGATTAATCACGATTAATTTTGAGTTAACTATGAACAATACTAAACTATGAACAATTATCGTTATTGAATATTTTAATGGTTTGACAGCCCTTGTATTAACATATATTGTTATATTATATCATTTTGCCATGTTTTCAATTGCCGCTTATTGAACAATGTACTTTTTTGAGAATTGTTCACGTGTGTAGAAATTTTTGGTGACTTTTTCGTTAAAAACAAATCTAGCATCTTTTTCTGATGTCATCTCTGAATGTAGTCGTTTATAGAGACTACTTCTGTCACTTAATGTTCCCGACGAAAAGCGAGATGTAGCGAGCATGACGTCACACTTGCTTCGCCCTGCCGCTCCAGTTGGAATTTCTCTCCGTAAAAGCCGCCACTGTCCTCTTAATATTTGCACATTTTGTAAATGGCTGTTAGCGGGTATGCCTGGGATATATTAAAGTGACGTCCACATCGCAGACATGCTGACTTTATTCTAGACCATCGGGTGCGTCTTGTTTACATCCCAACATCCTGTTTCAGCAGTGATTAAAGGTTTTTTTGGCGACCGAATTTTGGTGCATTACTTGTCAACAGTGCGCAAATAATAAGCTATATATATATCCATTCATCCTGTAACAACCTACTGTTGGTAATGTTTTATGTTTGTGTGGTTTTCATTTTGATGCCCACCCCCCCATGATCTCAAACACACTGTCCGTGCCTGACAGCGGATTGGTGGAGAATAAGGAAGTATTGTTGTGTGTCCGGAGGTAACACCTGTTATCAGAAGATTCTTAATAAAATAAAAAATGGCAAGCGTGGGACTTTTGACTTCTTTTGGAGGCTACTATGCATTGTAATATTTTAATTTGTGTCCATCCATCCATCCATCCATCCATTTTCTACCGCTTATTCCCTTTGGGGTCGCGGGGGGCGCTGGAGCCTATCTCAGCTACAATCGGGCGGAAGGCGGGGTACACCCTTGACAAGTCGCCACCTCATCGCAGGGCTAATTTGTGTCCAAGGTGCGGCGGCTATGATTTTGCCGCGGCGGTGCGCCACAATTAGTTTCAATAGGTTTCATTAATATTCATTAACCCTGAATATTGTTTGATATACTTAAAGGCTCCACGCCAATAACGTATTAATAACGACTGTTATTAATACGTATATTCATAAACACAGTTTTGTTTGTTTTTGTATACTTACAATACTTAGTTTATAGTTTGTTTTATGTGTAGTTTCCTCTTCGCAGATGATTCTGATATTTTAATTCTGTTGTTGCCTCGTGCTCTCAAATACTTGACACTTCGTAGTGAATTTAAAAGTACGTGGGGTCAGTTTATTTTAAATTGTGGTTATCGATAAGTATCAAGCATGGTGAAAGTCCATAGGTATCGACTAGTGAAATTCTGGTATCGTGGCAACTTTACTTTAAGAAAGAGGTGCAGATTTTCATTTTCCAGCAGAATGCGTGCAAACCCTCTCCGGTCAGTCTGAGCTCTGGCAAGAGATGAGACGACGACTTTAAAAACAAGCAGCGCTCCAAATTAAAAGCAGACCAACTCTAGCGCGGGGAGAGAAAGATAGAGCGAAAACTTGCCAAAAACTGAGCTAGTGCTGACTGACATCATGGTTGTGGGTTCAACATGAGCATGAAATGATGAGAAGCAGGTGTCAGGAGGAAGGGTGCCGTCTCTCTGCCAGGATTAACAGTAGACTGACAGTGCTGAGCGCACCCAGTATTATTATAAATACAAACTGGATCAGCAGACATTAAAAAGAAGGAATAAATGAGCAAGCGCTGATGGACAGATGGTAGTGTGATGGAGGCCAAGACTGGGCTCCTGCTGTCATGTGGTACCTACACACACACACACATCAGTAGACTACACACCATAAATGTCAGAGAGTGATGGAATTCTAAACATCTTTTAAAGGGTAAAAGTGGTCACGTCAAAAGGCTCACATTAGGACTGATGTCCAACCAGCAGATTTATGTGTTTGGAAGATAAGGTTGTCGATGTGGGCAGGAGGCGTGGAGTGTGGATGGTAGAGAGATAAATAATAAATAGACTATAAATGTTTCCCCTTTTGGGAAAGTGATATTTCCAAACATGAGTAATGCCATAACTCAATCTGAATGCTGCTATATCCTCCTCAGAAGCAGCGTCCTCTGCGCTAGACATTTTGTTTTTGGTCTTTTGCTTGTCAAACAAATAATAGTCAAAGTTATGCAAAAACAAAATGTCCACTGCAGAGGACGATGCTTCTTAGATGAATTTCGAAGTCCTTTTCAGTCGGCAGGAAGCCTATTGAGTTTCTAATTACATTATTTCATAAAACTCTAGAACTGAACGATACAGGAGACCTTTAGTTCCAAAAACCATGAGGATGTTTAATACAACTTTGA